>NC_080062.1:21176058-21231058 GCF_026212465.1 Amaranthus tricolor | reverse complement strand
GGCTGAAAAGTTTTATGAGGATAGTGCGGAAGGGGGATATAATGCTGATATGGAGGTAGAAGCAGCTGATAGGGAAGATATTATGAGCAAGAGTAATAGTGATATTGCGATGTGGGGAAGAGAGCCGCCGGAACAAGAAGACAGTATGAGTAAGGACGACAGTGAAATTACAATGTGGGAAGAAATATACCCGAACCAGAATTTGTTGAGCTTTCAGATTCTGAGGAACAACTAGATATGAGTGACTCCCTACCCGTAGAGACACCCACTGATTCTAATAGCACAACCAGTGACGACCCCGGGGATGCTTATTTTGACCCTGACTTATATGAGGAAGATCATGACCGTATGGATGCATCGCCTTTTACTATATGATCTTGCTTTTGATTGTAGTATTTATGCTTATGATTTCATATGACTATTTCCACGCTAATAATGATGTATGGATATTTTGTCAAGAAGTTTCTTCTGTTTTGTTTTGACAATATGGTTATGAAGAACGGTGATTATTTGGGATTTTGTACCCAAGTATTTTGGAATTTAAAAATATGTTATGGCAGAGTATGCGGATTGAATTAGAATATCATTTTGATTTTCTGTTTAATTATTTATAACCTCTTCTCATTAGCTGAATTTGTGAAGTTTGATATATTATGATATTGAAATTTTGTGAATATTGAGCATTAGTATAATTATTTAAAATAATTGTTTTTATTTGGCGGAAGCTTAGGAGCCGATTAACAGGCTCAACTTTTCAATTCTACCAACTATTAGGATAGACCTCTTTATCTCTAAGAAGTTACATTAGCCTAAGTTTTGTTTAACCTCGATGATGGAAATAGAATATTTATATATATACCTTGTTTATTAAAATGCAGTATACCTTCCATCATGCCTCCATTCTTGAGAAAGAACGGAAATAGAGGTGACTCTGACCGTGTACTTCAGAACCTAGTGAAAGCCCTAGCTGGTGCAAGAAACCCCAAACAGAATTCCTTGGAAGAGAGGGCTTCATCGATTAGTAAGAGAATAGCCCAGAGTAAGCCCTCTACTTATGATGGAAAAGGACAACCTTCTGCGTTGGAAAATTGGCTTTAAGAGTTTGACAAACTCTTTAGTGTAGTTCGATGTCCCGCGGAATTTATGGTCGACCAGGCTGCATTTTTTCTGGTCGAAGATGCTGACTACTGGTGGACACATTGTAAGGCGAGGCTGATAGAGGAGATGATGGTGAATTAAGCTGGGAACGTTTTAAAGGAGCGTTAAGGGATCAATTTTACCCACCTCACGTGAGAAAGGATGAGTCAAACGAGTTTGCTAGGTTTGAAATGGGGAATTTAACAGTGGATGAGTATTATCAGAAATTTTTGGAAAATCTGAAGTTTTGCCCCACGGACGTCCCGACTGAAACAAAGAAAATGCAACGCTTCGAACTGGGTTTATCGTACGAGATTTAAAAACACATTGAGACCGATAAGTACGATACTTTAGACCAGTTATATAAGAGGGCAGCCCAGATAGGAAATGTTATTAGGAAGGAGCAGGAGAAATTGGTCCATAGTGGGGACAAGAGGAGGGAAACTATGTTCCAGAATGCAGAGAACGGAGTAATCATGCACAAAACCACTTTAAGAAACACAAAACCTATGGGGGTTATCAAGAAAAAGTGTCTCAGCCAGGACAGTCAAGTAAAAGTGGGAGAGGTTCGACATTTGAGGTCAAGGTACAGAAACCACTATATGACCGCAATGGAAAGGAAAGAATTTATAACTGCAGGAGATGCCATAAAAATCATCCAGGGAGAGATTGTCGGGGAGCATTAGTGGACTGTTCATACTGTGGTAAATCGGGTCATAGAATGTATGAGTGCTATGCTCGATTTGGACAACAAGAGCCTCAAGGGGGGAATCACAGAGGTTTTCTACAACAACGCTTCGGTAATGGTCGGAGTGGCAATGACACGGGAAGTGGAAATCAAAACGGTGGTGGTTTTGGTAGAAACCTTGGGGGTGTCTCAAACCTTAGGTTTCAGAGAAATTATTCCGGAATTCAGCAACCTCAAGGGAATGCTAGGAATGAGAACTTTTCTGGACAACGAGGTAGTCAAGGAGACCCTACCCTAGTCATTCAAAATAATGGCAGACTATCAGTAGTTAACGCTAGGGAAGCAGCACAAGTGTCCGATGTGGTCACAGGTACATTTTGCATCAATTCAAAGTCTGTTAAAGTTCTTTTTGATTCTGATGCATCATACTAATTTATTTCTAAGTCTAGAATTAAAGAGTTAGGATTGGAAAATCCCGAGAAAACATCTTTCTCAGTCGCTTTTCCTTTTGGAGAGACCTTTCATTGTATTATGTTATTTTGTGGGGTGTCAGTCAATATAGAAAAGACAAAATTCTCGAGTGATTTGTTTTCTTTAGAAATGGAAGGTCTAGATGTAATTCTTGGGATGGATTGGTTAGGTATATATAGATTGTGAGGGACAATCCGTAAAGCTAAGCGGACCCCGAGGAGAGAAAGTTAAATAAAGGAAGCTTCCCAAGGGACCCAAGGTAAAAATCGTGTCGTCCTTAGAAGCAAGGAAGCTAATCAAGCAGGGACAACCGTGGTTTTTGTGTAGTGTAAGTAAAGTGGAGGTGCGGAAGGTTCGAATTGATGATATTCCTGTAGTCCATGACTTCAAGGATGTATTTCCAGAAGAACTTCCAGGCATGCCACCGAAAAGAGACGTGGACTTTTCAATTGATTTGGTGCCTGGGACAGGGCCAATTTCAAAAGCCCCTTATTGTATGGCTCCAAGGGAAATGGAAGAATTGAAGGTGCAATTAGAGAAGTTGTTAGAAAAGGGTTATATAAGACCTAGCGTCTCTCCCTGGGGAGCCCCGGTATTATTTGTGAGGAAAAAGGATGGAACGATGCGTCTCTGTATTGATTACAGAGAACTCAATAAAGTCACTATTAAGAATAAATATCCATTACCACGAATTGATGATCTTTTTGATCAGTTACAAGGGGCAGGAGTCTTTTCTAAGATTGATTTACGGTCAGGATATCACCAGTTACGCGTTAAGGAGGAGGATATTAATAAGTCAGCTTTTCGAACCAGATATGGACATTTTGAATTCATTGTAATGCCTTTTGGATTAACCAATGCACCCGCTGCATTTATGGAGGTAATGAATAGAGTTTTTAATGCATATCTTGATAAGTGTATAGTGGTGTTTATTGATGATATCTTGGTATATTCTAAGAGTCGTGAAGAGCATCAAGAACATTTAAGGGTAGTCTTGCAAATTCTTCGAGAAAATGAATTATATGCTAAGTTTTCAAAGTGCGAATTCTGGTTATAACAGGTGGCTTTTCTAGGTCACCTTGTTTCTAAAGAGGGAATCTCTGTTGATCTAGCAAAGATAGAAGCAGTCTGAGACTGGTCTACACCTCAAAATGTTACGGATATTCAAAGTTTCTTGGGTTTGGCAGGGTACTATCGTCATTTTGTGAAAGAATTTTCTCGTGTCGCTCTTCCGCTAACATCCTTGATGAAGAAGGAGAAGAAGTTTGAATGGACCGAGGAGTGTGAGAAGGAATTTCAGTTGTTGAAGGAGAAGTTAACTACAGCTCCAGTGTTGACCTTACCTGATCCATCTTTGGAATATTCCGTCTACAGTGATGCTTCCAAACATGGATTCGGTTGTGTTTTAATGCAAGATTGGAAAGTAGTAGCGTATGCTCCACGTCAGCTGAAGACTCATGAGGTGAATTATCCAACACATGACTTGGAATTAGCGGTTGTGGTTTTTGCATTAAAAATCTGGCGTCATTATCTCTACGGTGTCAAATGCAAGATCTTCACGGACCATAAAAGTTTGCAATTTTTTTCACTCAATTCGAGTTGAATTTGCGCCAACGACGTTGGTTAGAACTTATCAGTGATTATGACTTGCAGATTGCCTACCATGAGGGCCGTGCGAATGTAGTCGCTGATACTTTGAGTAGAAAATCGAGGCACTCAGTCTCAGCGTTAATAACCTCTGAGGAGTTGTGTAAGGAGTTTGAGAGAATGAACTTAGAGATAATTCAAGAAGGGGAGTTGGAAGCCAAGTTGAGTGCATTGTCCATTCAACCTACATTTTTCGAAGAGATTATGGCTATGCAACTGGAAGACCTAAGTTCATTAAACTTCGGGAGCAGATCAGTGAAAGGAGAGCTGAAGGTTTTACAATTCATGAGGATAGTAGTCTTCGTTTTAAAGGACAGTGGTGTGTACCGGATAGGTGTGACTCTTTGAAGGAGAAATTATTGAACGAAACTCATAATTCTAGATACTCAGTTCATCTTGGTGGAGACCTGCAGGGTATGAAAAAGAATATTGCAAAATTTGTTGTTAAGTGCTTAACGTGTCAAAAGATCAAGAGTGAGCATAAGAGACCTGCCGGATTATTACAACCTCTAGAAATTCCTGTATGGAAGTGGGACGACATTTCCATGGACTTTGTGTTGGGTTTGCCTCGAACAAGAGCCGGTAATGATACTCTTTGGGTTATCGTGGATATACTTACTAAGTCGGGAAGGTTTATTCCAATGAATTGTAAGTGGGATATGGAACAACTTGCTCGTGCTTATATTAAGTACGTGATTCGTTGTCATGGAATACCTTGTACTATTGTTTCCGATCGGGATACTCGATATTTATCGCATTTTTGGAAATCACTACAACAACCGTTGGGAACTACCCTTCTTCATAGTACGTCCATTCACCCAATTACCGATGGTCAGACAGAACGTGTCAATCAGATAATGGAGGACATGTTGAGAGCGATAGCCATGGAATGGCAAGGTTTATGGGATGAACATTTGGATCTGGTAGAGTTCTCTTATAATAACAGTTATCAAGCTACGATTCAAATGGCTCCGTTTGAAGCACTTTATGGTCGTAAGTGCCGTAGTCCTGTATGCTGGGATGATTTTACTGAATCTGTCACCTTAGGACCTGATATGCTTGTTCAAATGACTGAGCAAGTAAAGTTAATTCGCGAGAAAATGAAAACAGCCCAGGATAGACAAAAATCGTACGCCGATCTCCGACGTCGACCTGATGAATTTGAAGTGGGTGACAAGGTTCTACTTCGTGTGTCTCCAATGAAAGGAGTAGTTCTCTTTGGTGCTCGTGGAAAGTTAATTCCACGTTTCATAGGTCCTTATGACATTGTGGAGAAAGTAGGGAAGTTAGCCTATCGGTTAGCATTGCCTAATGCTCTACGTAAGGTGCACGACTTTTTTAAAATTTCTCAGTTGAAACGTTACGTCGCAGCCTCTTCTCATGTATTAGATCCAGAGCCGTTAGAACTTGATGAGAGCCTAACCTATAAGGAACAGCCTGTCCGGATATTGGATAAGAAGATCCGTAGTACTCGTCGGAAGGATATTGTTGGACCTCTTGAGTTTTGATGATGACTACACTTTATTTAAACAAATATGTTTTTAGAGATTGTGTGCAGGTCGATATCTGGTCGTGATTATGATCGTTGATAGTACCTATGACTTGGTTCATGGAAATGTACGTGTCAAAAGGATCCGAAAGATGTTAGAAGAAGTATATCGCTTGGGATGTAAAATAGAGACAGCAGGTCTACTGTTCCTAAGTTGGATGTTCTAACAAAACTGGAAATTGGAGACAGCACACTGTTCCTGAACTGGAGTCAGCCTACGTTAACTGGAAATTCTGGTTATTTATTTATAATTATTATTTTTAGTTAATGTACTGAAATTAATTTGTTGCATTTATTTATTATAGTTAATTGGCAAAAAGTTTTCTAAAAATTACTTTACGTGTGAGTCTCTAAATAAAGATCCTTTATTTTAGGATCTATATTTAGTAAATAATGGATTTGCTAAAAATAGAAATAGCGGTTGTTGAATAGGTCTTAGCTTTTATTTTTAACCGGTTTTTATCTTAGAAAATAGGTTATCATTCCTATAATTAGTTAGCATGTAACCATTCCTATTAAGTATAACCGTTTCTATAAATAGCATAAAAGTTCCAGCAGTTATTATGGGAACAGGAACTGTTGCTGAAGAAACTGCTGCTTAAGGGAACAGAACCTATTATTAGGGAACAGCGGTTATTATTAAATAACCGTGGGCTTGAATTTGTCAAGTTTAAATGCCTATTTTAAGATTAACCGTAGGAAGACTTGGTTATTAAAATCCACATTATTCCCATGATCATTTTGGATAAGGAATAATGGATGGGATTATTCCATTTTCTTAGGGATTTTAGCTCTATAAATAGTGGACTCGGTTATTCTTCAAAACTTGCCTTAGTATGAGCCATTAAATCATACGTAATTTTGGGAGAATTTTTACAAGAAAATTTTGTTTTAAAAATGCCAATTAATTTATAATATTTTCTTGTGCAACTTATTGATTTTATTTTTAGGAATTTTTATCCTTTTGTAAGGGTTTTTGAAAGAATCTTTGTAAATAGACTTGGGTGAGTCTAGGGGGAATTAGAAAGCTTCTAGTGATGCTAGAGAAGAGAATAGCTTTTAGTGAAGCTATTGAGGAGTTTAGCTTTTAGTGAAGCTAAGTTTTTTGCTTTGAGTGAAACCAATTTGAGAGAGAAGAGTTGGCCTAATTGATGCTCTTCGAGTGAAGTAAGATGTTTAATGTAATTGTAACGAGTTGCCTTAAACATAGTGGAGAATTTAGAAATCCCGAGGGGTCGTGGTTTTTCCTTCTGTTTAGGCCCGGAAGGTTTCCACGTAAAAATCGTTTGTCTCTTTTAATTATTTCGCTCTAAATTTAAGCTTTAATTAATTTATTCAATTCCGCAAAAACAGAGCAAAAACGCTTAAACTAGTAACAACAACAATTCACCCCCCCCCCCCCCCTCCTCTTGTTCCTGTTCCCGTTCCTAATTGAGTCTACAGATATCACCATCGTTAAAGTATTATGGTCCAATCACCGCTCACAAGAGGCAACCTGGGAGACGGAAGACTCCATACGAGAGCAGTATCCTCACCTTTTCTCTCAGGTAAGTAAGTTACGGGGACGTAACTTCGTTAAGGGGGGTTGAAGGCGATAGGATTTTCGCTCGATTCATGTTTTTTTGCGTTGCTTTGTGTATATGTGTATAGTGATTAACTTCGTTTTACTTGTTTTGTGGTTATGTGTTATGATAAGTTGTGGTTTTGGGGTCAAAACCTTTTTAATGGAGGTAGTCTATAACACCCCGATATTTTTCCTGATATTTTTCCCCGATATATTTAATAATTCACTAGTAATACTATTTATATATATATATATATATATATATATATATATATATATATATATATATATATATATATATATATATATATATATATATATATATATATATATATATATATATATATATATATATATATATATATATTATGAATTATTGGGCTTGGTCATGATAATGCAATCCTTATTGGTAATTAGAATTATTTTGGGCCCAAACTTTTCCTTAACCCATCTTTTATTTTCAAAAAAAAAATTAAAAAAAAAAGATAATAGGAGGGAAAGTGGCCGGCCCTATGGGGACTCTTGGTGGAGTTTGTAACTCCCTTAGAGTAATGAAAGATCAAGGCATTAATCTCATATAATTAATCCTTCTTAATTTTTCAATCATTTTTAATTTTTGGCATCCTTTCATTTCTAAAGTTTACAATAAAGAAAAAACATATCCTCTCAAAATTCCTCCTATCACTTGCCTAACTCCATTATCCTTCATCATTTGGTGTTTTTCTTTACAATTGTAAGTGTAAATCCTAATCTATGTTGATTCTTACGTTTTAATTTAAAATTCTATTATTAATATATGTTTTATCTTATAAGTCATGTTTAATTTATGAATTAAAATTTCATGTATGATTTTGGGATGTATTTTTCTATCTAAATTGATGAAGGATGTTTCTTTTTATGGTTTTCAGATATGCATATATGTGAAGAATAAGATTGGTTTGTGTGACGGGTGATTTTGAAATTTATATATAAATATGAATGCTAATGTAAGAAACAAATGTGTGTGGTTTTTCTATATTCGGTGGAAAAGTTATTTATTTTATTGGCTAATATGAGAAATTTATAATTTTTGCTAGAAAAAAAAAATACAAATATGTATAAAGAAATTATTGTTGAACAATGAATTTAATCTCAAAGATGGTTCATAAGAATTATATAAATTTAGCCATTGATATTTAATAGGCAATGTACCATTTGGAATTCATTTGTTGATGAGTTTTGGTAAATCCCATAAGGTTAGGGAAATGGTAAAAAAAAAAAATCTGTTTTTGGAGCATTTTTTGGCTTGAAAATAAGTTAAAAATGCTTAGAGTATATTATGAATTATGAAAATTGGTACCCAGGGGTTTTGACGCCTTCCGTACGCAACGATGAAGTCGGAATTTCAGTTTGATAGTGTTAACATACTGTTCTGGACAGAATACTAAATCTGAATTTTATTTGATGTTATGTTGTGATGAAGTATGTTGTGTGATCATGAATTGTTTGCAAGTGTGGCTTGATGTTAGATGTGTGTGTGTGTGCTTTGGTTGTGGTTTGAGAAAGTATGAATTTATGCTTATTCCCGTATGTACCATTGAATCATGTAGGAAGTCGATTCGTGACGGGAAGTTGATAGGTTCATTCAAGATTTGCTTTTGCTTTCTTAAGGTACGTACACGCAGTAAAACTTTGTACATCGTGGATTGGTTGTTATAAAGGAATACTATTAATAATAATAATAATAATAATAATAATAATAATAATAATAATAATAATAATAATAATAATAATAATAATAATAATAATAATAATATATTGAATAAAGTATGAAGATGATGTTATGCTTTCTTAATCAAGAGATATGATTTCAATAACTTGATGAGTAGAGGTAGTATGACCTCATTAACTTTAAAGTAGACGTAGTATGACGTCAATTGGTGGAAAGATTTTTACTTGCGGCTTGTGGGGGCATTATGAGCCACCGCGAGGGTATGCATACTTAACCATAGGCACCGAAGTAAGGCGTGTTGCCTATGGTAGAGACTTGCTTAATGGTTAGCTCCCCTTAATGTATTGTGTCACTCTTGAAGTTTGGTTTTGGTCCGGCAGTATGGCCGGAAAAGTACAGCAGTGTGGCTGACTGACTCAATGAATCCTTTGAAATTTATTAAAAAGTAATTATTGAGCTGTAGCCGACGTATGGTAGGTTTCCATTGTGCTTTATGTTATAATGTTAATTTTATAAGAGATGTTTTGCTGACGTGTACCTTTGATCTTAACGATCCTGTGATGATGTTGTTTTCCTTTCGGGGTTAATAACTAGTAGTGAGTTAAGTTGTAGGCTGGGGAGTGAGGATTACACCTGAAGAATAAAATAGATAGAGTACGGAAGGATTTTAATTTTGAACTTTATTAACTTTTTAGGAATGGATTTGTTTAAGAGGCGACTTCGCTCTCGAGATGTACTCCTTGGACTTTTGGTTTCATATCTTTTATCCGCTCCTAAGACTATGATATCACTAAATAATCTACAATAACTCTAGTAGAACTCGATCCGCAAGTTTTAACTTAAAAAATTTCGTTTTCTCATGCCTTTATGACATCTTGGTTTAACTTGGGTCCTGCTTAGTTTTCTTTTAAAATAAAAAAATCTCTCTTTTAACGATTTGAGTTTTTCCAGAATGTTACAGAGGGTCAAGATAAGAAGTCATCTTATCTACAGAATAATGGGGTTTTTATTTTGGCGTCATCTACATTTTACGCAAGTGCCAAGGATCAAGCGTCGGTTGATGCTAAATTGGTATACTACGGGCGGGTACATGAAATATGGGAGCTTGATTACTCTACTTTCTCTATTGGTCTTTTCAAATGTAAGTGGGTAGATAATAATCGACGATGCATAAAAAATGACGACCCTTGTGGATTCACTCTTGTTGACTTAGCTGGTTTTCGTGATAGTGAGGATCCATTCATACTAGCCACACAAGCCAAGCAAGTATTCTACATTGTAGACCCGTCTGATAAAAAATGGTCTATTGTTGTATCGGGAAAAAGAAGCATTCTTGGTATAGGTGATGTTGAGGATGAGGAAGAATATGAAGCTTTTGAAGACTTCCCACCCTTTATCAATCCAAAATCAGTGAATCAAGATGATATAGATGTTGGTTATATGTGTGTAGATCACACGGAAGGAATACATTTGAATTAAGTGATTCACAAGGTATGAATTTTAAGGTTTTTAAAGTTTTTTTTGGCACTTTCGTGCATAAAGTAGCTCAAACTTGGTTTGTTTTGCATGAAATTTTGCACACAACACTATTTGGTATATATTATTGTGTTGAACGTATTAGAATTATAAATCATAGTCATATTCTTAATATTACTTAGCTTATATTTTCTAATATATTTCTATTCATACACTTTCAGGTACTGATATACAATGCATCTTTTCAGAGACGAAATTGTCGTCGAGATTGACACCTCGGATAATGAGGCACATAGTCATGACACTGAAGAGGACCAAATTGTGAGATACGAGTGTATGGCTGAATCTGCTCCACCACTTAATAATGATTATGAGACTGAAGACGCCCCACCAATGGATGCTCCCACTACTAGTAAGAAAAGAAAAGGGCGAGGTCCTACGAAAAACCTCAAAGTCACAGAATCCATGCATTTGGAATACAATGAATTGGGTCAACCTTGTGGAAAATGGCGTAGGCAATATGGAAAACAAGTGGGCCTATGTATCCGCAAGATTTTCATATTGTACGCATGGAACGAGGTTCCAGAGAGTTTAAAGAACTCTCTATGGAATGATACTGTTGTAAGCAACTTTACTATTTTTATTGATTTAGTTTCATTTTAAAATTAATTTAATTGACACTAATAAATATAATTTTTTTTGTAGAATCTTTTTCACATCGAGAGCGATGAGGAGAAGAAGAATGTGTTTCTTTCAGCTATTGCTGAAAGATTCAAAGATTTCAAATCCAAGCTAGTAACTGGTTGGATCACGAAGAAGTGTGCCCGTACGACCAAAAAGGTCAAAACGGGAAACAAAGGTGGAGAACAAGCACCTTCGAAGATGCCCTACAAAATATGGGGTCACATATCAAAGAAGGAATGGGAGGCTTTTGTTGCCAAAAGAGCAATTCCCATTGAAGTTGTAAGTATTTCATATTATATTATAGCTTTTGATTTGAATTTACTTCTTTTGATTCAATCATTAAACTAATATATAACATTCGATTTCCATTGATTAATTAGGAAAAGCATGGTAAAGCTTCTGAATCAGCAAGCAAAAGGAAGTTTTACCATCGCTTGGGCCAAAAAACGTACGATGAGGTCCGAAAAGAGTGGGTGGATGCGGGTTTATACCCCAATCAAAGTCCAGCCATGCCCTCATCTATGAATACCTCCGTATCCGTGAATACTCCTACTGGAGATCGGGTGCGGGATTGGTATTGCGAACTTCATTCCTAGATGCAAGTGGTAAATTTACAATCACTGATCCGGGAACGAAAAAGGTTGCTGATGCTGTGGTGAGTTTTGAAATTATTAAGTATATTCTTGATTTGTTTTGTATTTTTTGTCTTTGATTTACTTATACTAATTGTTATATATGTCACTTTTTATTTGAACAGATGGGCTGAAAGGAAAAAGAAGCTACGAGGGAGTTCACCCCAAGAGGCAATGTTGACGCATTGCATATGGTCTTAGGGAAAGACCATAGAGGGCGGGTAGTTGGAAAAGGAAGTGTCCGCGTGGGGTTAAATAAGGCATTCGGCAAAGAGTTTGTTGCTACTCAATCCCGAACGATGCCACCTGATGAAGTAGCAACCCTACGAGCAGAAATTACGAAGGACATTCTTGCCGAGGTGGCACTCGTGTTGCAGAAGATGGGAGCACCCACTGTTGACTTGGCAAACCTGATTGTCAAGGAGCAGCAAAGCCAACACCCGAGCCCATTACCCCCGTAGCACCCCAGCTCGTTACTACCCCTGAAGGGCAAAATCCCACACCGGAGACCATAAACTCCGTTGCTCAAAATCCTGAGCCAACTCCGGAGTCAATGGTGCAGGTATATAGTTTTTAAATATATATATATATATATATATAAGAACTTATTAGTTTAAATTGCAACATGTTTTAATGTTTTATTATGATACTTATTATACTAAACGACACAATTTTCAGGAGGCGACTCCTTGTTTTCTTTTGCTGCCTCAGTTAGGTGTTGCTAGTGATGGCGACTTACTTGAGGTTGCATATGGTGTGGCGCAGCCAAACAAAGAGGGCCAAACAGTGCATTCGATGCATGTTACAAATGGCCACATCAGTGTGACCGTGGAAACTATTCTAAAGGGGTTTGAAGATTTCTCACACCCGGTTCCAATGCCAGAATGGAGCCTTGAGAAACTATCAGACGCCCTAGGTAGTTTCGTCACATGGCCTTATGCTTGGGTCCGATTCACTAACATGGTAATAATCATTTGTACCTTATTTATTTTTATTTTTTTAATTGCATGCTTACACTAATTTAATTGTATAAATTGAAATAGTAAAAGAGTCCAAAGGGATCTAGGAGAGATATCGGTTCCTCAGCAAAGGTATCGACTGGGTCAAAGTCGATGCCAATCACTCCAATTTTGACTGATGCGCAGCTAAAAGATCTCTCTCAAGATTGCAAATGGCTGCACACTTGTGCATCTCGAATAAGTGAGGAGGACCCAATTATTCTAAACCAGAAGGAACAATTCTGCTTTGTAGAGAGTCCATTTGTAATTATTGGTCCTAGTGATATTAGGCAATTTTTAAGAGGAAAGATGTTGAACGTAGCTCTTATCCACGTTTACATGAGGTGATGTTCATTATCTTACAAGTTAGGCATTCTTGTTTAATTGTTTTAATAACCGAATTACTAACAAAATTTTCTTATTCGTGAGTTTAGTGTGGCTTACGAGGAGCTAAATTCTTGTGAACCTCCAATAAAAATTGGATGGTTTTGTCCTGAGTTGATTTCGGTTACAAAAAGTGTAAATGATCCAGATGACGTCAAAGCATACATTGAGACTTCTTTGACTAATTCCCTTGCATCTAAACACACGTTCATTCTGGCTCCATATGTGGAAGAGTAAGTTTTATTTTTGAAATTGAACTTATCTTTCGATTTTTAAGTTCACATAATCTCTAATTTGTTGATTTTTAACTTTGCGTTTGTAGTTTGCATTGGATACTTTTGGTCATTTGTCGTTTAACGAACACTGTGCACCTCTTCGACTCATTACAAAAACCTCAAAGCCCGCCTCGCAACATAAAATTCAAAGTGTTGTTGAAAGCATACGTAATGTTAATTATTTTACCAATTTGAATTAATTAAGTGTTATATATGTATATATGTATATATATATATATATATATATATATATGTATATATATATATATATATGTATATATGTATATATGTATATATATATATATATGTATATATATATATATATATATATATATATATGTATATATATATATATATATATATATATATATATATATATATATATATATATGTATATATATATATATATGTATATATATATATATATATGTATATATATATATATATATATATATATATATATATATATGTATATATATACATATATATATATATACATATATATATATATACATATATATATATATACATATATATATATATACTATATATATATATATATATATATATATATATATATATATATATATATATATATATATATATATATATATATATATAGCACAATGAAAAAAGTGCGTGGACAAATAGGATCCATATCCAGAGCCACATTTCCGAAACGGACAGCAATAAAGGTGCACAATGCAACGCCATTCAATTTTATAGGTTTTTAAGCTTTGTTTTACTTTCGCGCAAAAAGTAGCTCAAAACTTGGTTTGTTCGCACGCAACTTGGCACACAACACTATTTGGTATATATTATTGTGTTGAAGTGGTTAGAATTGTAAATAATAGTCATATGCTAGAAATTAGTTGGTAAGTTGCGGTTTTATGGGTTTTTAAGTGTTTTTAGCACTTTCGCGCGTAAAGTAGCTCAAATTTTGTTTGTTTTGCACGAAACATGGCACACAACACTATTTGGTATATATTATTGTGTTGAAGTGGTTAGAATTGAAAATCATAGTCATATGCTATAAATTAGTTGGTAAGTTGCGATTTTATGGGTTTTTAAACGTTTTTTGCACTTTCGCGCATAAAGTAGCTCAAACTTGGTTTTTTTTTGCGCGAAACTTGGCACACAACACTATTTGGTATATATTATTGTGTTGAAGTGGTTAGAATTGTAAATCATAGTCATATGCTAGAAATTACGTGTTAAGTTGGGATTTTAAGGGTTTGTAAGCGTTTTTGGCACTTTGTGCATAAAGTAGCTCAAACTTGATTTATTTTGAACGAAACTTGGCACACAACACAATTTGGTATATATTATTGTGTTGAAATGGTTAGAAGTAAAAATCATAGTCATATGCTAGAAATACGTGTTAAGTTGTGATTTTATGGGTTTTTAAGCTTGTTTTGCACTTTCGCGCATGAAGTAGCTCAAACTTGGTTTGTTTTGCATGAAACTTTGCAAACAACACTATTTGGTATATATTATTGTGTTGAAGTGGTTAGAATTGAAAATCATAGTCATATGCTAGAAATTGCGTGTTAAGTTGCAATTTTATGGGTTTTTAAGTGTTTTTAGCACTTTCGCGCATAAAGTAGCTCAAACTTTGTTTGTTTTGCACGAAACTTGGCACACAACACTATTTGATATATATTATTGTGTTGAACGTATTAGAATTGTAAATCATAGTCAAATGCTAGAAATTACGTGTTAAGTTGCAATTTTAAGGGTTTTTAAGCGTTTTTGGCACTTTTGGGCTTTGTTTTGCACGATAATTGACACACAACACTATTTGGTATATATTATTGTGTTGAAGTGGTTAGAATTGAAAATCATAGTCATATGCTAGAAATTACGTGTTAAGTTGCGTTTTTAAGGGCTTTTAAGCGTTTTTGGCACTTTTGCGCATAAAAGTAGATCAAACTTTGTTTGTTTTGCACGAAACTTGGCACACAGCACTATTTGATATATATTATTTTGTTGAGCGTATTAGAATTGTAAATCATAGTCAAATGCTAGAAATTACGTGTTAAGTTGCAATATTAAGGGTTTTTAAGCGTTTTTGGCACTTTTGGACATAAAGTAACTCAAACTTGGTTTGTTTTGCACGAAACTTGACACACAACACTATTTGGTATATATTATTGTGTTGAACATATTAGAATTGTAAATCATAGTCATATGCTAGAAATTACGTTTTAAATTGCGATTTTATGGGTTTTTAAGTGTTTTTGGCATTTTCGCGCATAAAGTTGCTCAAACTTGGTGTGTTTTGCACGAAACTTGGCACATAACTCTATTTTGTATATATTATTGTGTTGAAGTGGTTAGAATTGAAAATCATAGTCATATGTTAGAAATTACGTGCTAAGTTGCGATTTTATGCGTTTTTAAGTGTTTTTGGCACTTTCGCGCATGAAGTAGCTCAAACTTGGTTTGTTTAGCACGAAAGTTGGCACACAACTCTGTTTGATATATATTATTGTGTTGAAGTCTTTAGAATTGAAAATCATAATCATATGCTAGAAATTACGTGTTAAGTTACGATTTTATGGGTTTTTAAGCGTTTTTGGCACTTTTGCGCATAAAGTAGCTCAAACTTGGTTTGTTTTGCACGAAATTTGGCACACAACACTTTTTGGTATATATTATTGTGTTGAACGTATTAGAATTGTAAATCGTAGTCATATGCTAGAAATTACGTGTTAAGTTGAGATTTTTTATGTTTTAAAGCTTTTTTTGGGACTAACATCTATTTTCTCTTAGTGCTTTCAACAAGCTTCTAATTCCGCTGATTGCGGCTACTATACTCCGAAATATATGGACGATATTATAAAATCCGTGAAGAGGGTTGGAGTCAAAAACATAGATACCGTAAGTATTTATTACGTTCTTAAATTATAATATATATATATATATATATATATATATATATATATATATATATATATATATATATATATATATATATATATATATATATATATATATATATATATATATATATATATATATATATATATATATATATATATATATATGTATATATATATATATATATATATATATATATATATATATATATATATATATATATATATATATATATATATATATATATATATATATATATATATATATATATATATATATATATATATATATATATATATATATATATATATATATATATATATATATATATATATATATATATATGTATATATATATATATATATATGTATATATATATATATATATATATATATATATATATATATATATATATATATATATATACTATATTAATTGGTAAAATCTAATGTTTATTAATCTTTTAATTCTATATTATATTATAGGTTTTATACGACATTACAAGGGAAACACGCCCTTTGAGAAATGGAGAAATGCGGCGAATTAAAAGACAAGATTGCCGCGTATGTTGCTAATTTTTGTTCTTGGTAAATTGTAATAAGTTTAGATTTTTAGGACTTTAATGTATATATGTACGTACATATTATTATATTATATATACGATCGAGGTTTATTATTAAAAAGAGATTATTGGTGATTGTTTGTGGTTATCATTGGATTATTGGATTAATCATTGTTTATTACATTGTACATTATTATTGGATTATTATTAGTATTAAACGAAAAAAGAAATAAAAAATGACATTATATGCTGCGGGCCACCAAAAAACCGCAGCATATAGTCTTGAATTGTTTATTGCGGTTTTCTGATAGCCCGTAGCATATGGTGCGCTTTTTTGCCGGGTTTTAAAACCGCAGCATTTAAAATAGGTCATCTGCTGCTATCACTATTGCTTGAGGCCAAAACCGCAGCATATTATGGCCAAAAACCGCAGCAAATGAGAATTTTTCCACTAGTGTTTACTTACATGTCGGGCAACATTATCTAGGTTATGCAAATCAACCCTAATATTACCATAGCGGTGACATCTTAAATACAAACTAACTCTAGAACGTCCTTCTTTTTATTTATATAAAGCACGTGTAAATTGAAAACCAATTCCTATTGCTATCTCATTGGCCCAAGTATGTAATTCATCTAGAGAATCAAATTTCATATCTGTAACAAATCTACCAGATTAATCTACATTGTCCCCTAAGTTTTCAAAATCCTACAAATTTAAAATATGAAATAAACCATAGAATAGGTTAATAAAACATTATACAAACAAACATTAATAATAAAAATATTCAATATCAAATAAAAAATAATTTACTTTAATAATTAAAATTTCAATTAAATTAAAATGTATATAAAATAAAATAATTCTAATATTAATAAAATACAAAATAATATAAATAAAATACTACAACATATATAAAATAATAATAATAATAATAATAATAATAATAATAATAATAATAATAATAATAATAATAATAATAATAATAATAATAATAATAATATAAATTATAAATTATTTAAATAATAAAATAAAATAATTTAAATAATTATAATATAAATTAAAAAATAATTTAAATAATAATAATATAAACTACAAAATAAATAAAAAATTATTTCAATAATAATAACATAAATTATAAAATAAAATAATTTACTACAACGTATATTAAATAATAAGAAAATAAAAACTAATTTAAATAAAAAAGAGAAAAAAAAAACTCAGTTGTACGCGACCAAACTGTGGCCGAGTCACATAAAACGTGCGACTGGATTGCGGTCCAGTCGCACATTTTGTGCGACTCAGCCACGGTCCAGTCGCACGTTTCTTTTGCGACTCCATTTTTTTTTAAAAAAACAACCATTCGAATCGATTAAAGTACGTACCGAATAAGATTCATAGTCGCTTTGGTTAACCATTGTAAATCGATTCCAACTTTTAGCTTGTTTAAACTCAGAGAGCGTTTTTAGAGAGATTTTAGAGAGATGTTACCGTGTTTGAGTTCATATACTCTGCAGGAGCGCTACTGGAAATTCAATATATATAAGGTGGCGATAGAAATGTTCGGGATTTCATTTCCTACGCTTTAACTGCACCAAATTTTAACTTTTGGTTTAATGTTTTTATAGTGATAAAAATGTTATTAAGTGAGATTAAAGTGTGTTAAACAAATTTTAAGTTCTGGGACATTTTCGTCATTTCATTAGTATAGGGATGACGATATTTAGCAATACCCTTTTTTAAATAGGTGCTCTCTTGAGAACCATCTTTACAAGGACCAGAGGGATGTTTGATTATGATTGAGATGGACATGAAAAGCGTGTAATACCATGAGGAAATTGGCGATAGACAATACTAGTACACCTTACTCCCTATTAGGCTAGAGATATCAATACAAATAATCAATAACCGTAATTTGTAAATTACTATAAAATAACAAAAAAATAAAATATTAAAATAAATAAAATTAAAAAGATAAATTAAAATAATAAAATTCTCATCCTATCACATTCTATTAGATAAGAATAACTTATTAATCTTAAAATTAACCTTAAAAATAACCGTTACTTGATAAGAATTTCCCCATATCAATAATTCCAATTGCAATAGTTGATGGTGTTGTTCACAAACAAGGGGCAGATTGAAGTTGAGCTACTGCTGACTCATTTTTACGTTTCGAATCATGCTGAACGGATCTACAAATCCCACCATTGGTCGCAACTTGTTCAATTGTAGATAGGTGGGGTCTATCACGCTTCAATTTGAATGATTGTCCCTTCTAGATATTGTTTTTATTCAAGACACCTCAAGACACCATTCACACGGTAACCTGTATTCTAGGCTCGACCTAGAAAGTCTTGTTTGAACGTAGTCTACTAAAAATATTGTGTAATAAATTAAATAATAAATTTGATGGATGAAAAGTAGAAATCATAAATACTAAAAAATAGTAAAAGAAATTTCATTGAAAAAAATATAAAAATTAAAACTAATAAAATTTTTTTTTATAAAAGTAGTAGGAAACATATGAAAATGATAATAAATATGAAAATGTTAAAATAAAGTTAGTGGTATAGAAATATTCACAAAATATTTCTGTATATTCTAGGATAAATAGATGATATTTTTTATTCTCTTAATTATGTAAACAATACCATACCGATATTCCCGTTGCCTTTCTTAGTCTCATAGTTGATGTATATATTGGAGGGTTATTCACCCAATGAATTAATAAGACAGAGTTAAACACAATCTTCCGCTGTTATATTTCTCAAGTGGAAGATATGTGGATACAACAAGCATTATAAAAATATTAAAATAAAGATCAATAATGTTATTTTTGTCAAAAATTTACGATATAAATATAAAGATTCTTTATGGGAAACTCTAAAATGGAAAATGGAATGTTCTTTACGGAACGGAAGAAGTAATAAACTTTAAATTGAGATGATTCAAACAAAATCTCATATACAATGTTTTAACTTATAAATTAGAGATAACATGCGAATTAATCTGGTTGATGAATGTGAAAATAGAGCAATGAAATATAGCATATACTCCCATTTTCCATAAAATTAAAAGATAGTTTTTGTTATTCTATTAGGTCAAAAAATAAAATTTTAAATCGTGCAATATTAACTTAAATAATAAAAAGTACGAAATAACTCGAAAACATTAATGTGAAAAATCAGCTCTTGTCAATTACTTCCACTTGTTTTGTATAGTAACTATATTTTTAATTTTCACGCTATTCAATACATAGTTGTAATCTTTAATATATTTAATTTTATATGATAAAAAATTTTAAAAAGTTAATATTATGAAAATATGCGTTAAAACAAATCAAATAAGATGTTACTTAACTATGTTTTACATTATACATTAAGAAATTTATGCTAAATAAGATCAACTGATAAACAATACTTATCACAAAAAATATAGCAATAACAACTATTAAAATAAAATTTAAAAAAAAAAAAGTTAGAACAAAATTTGGAGGTGGGATCAAAAATTGAAACCCAGCCAAAACTAAGGGCTTCTATCATTGTCCGTCTAGTTGTATCCACGTATTGGTTTTCTCCTTTACCATTCAATATAATTCTACTCCTACCAATTCCCAAATTGCTAGGTCAACTTCATATTCAATCTATGAGCTGTTTTACACCCTTCATTATTACTCCACCAAATCATCTCATTATTATTATTTTTTTTTCAGATAATTGTTTTCAAAAAAGAGATGTATCCACGTCAGTATGACTCAATTTCCAGAATACATTATTTTTAAAAATAGCCCAACGGAAACGATCTCTCTGGGACCCTGCCTAATTTCCCCTAAATTAAAATAATTGCACTTTATTTCCTACCTATATATACCAACCTCTTAATATCTGTGTTTTTCATAACCCTAAATATCGCTTCTCGTACGGAATTAAATCAAATCACCCTCCTTCTTTCTCTCTCTTCCCAAATCCCTAATCAACCAAAAAATCCCTCTTTGAAGAAGGCTTTTGCCGGAGATTTAATGCGGAAAGATGAAAGGTCCATCGCTTTTTAACCCCTATGTTCGTGGTGGTATTGCCCAGAAAAACCATCATGTTCTTGGCGGTAGGCACTGGCACCGTAAATACGTCGAAGACGGCTAGTTTTCGTTTTTTGTTCTTCAACGTCTTGTGAATTCCAATCTCTTTCTCTCTCTCTCTATCCAATTTTTGTTGTTCTTTCTGGGTTATTTGAATTTGTAGACGGGTCTAAGAAAAATCTGATAGATTTTGTAAATTTTTCGATCCCCAAACATGATGGGGGGATTGATGTTAGCTGTTAAGGATATGAAGGGTTCGAGCGATCAAGCTCAGCCCCCGAAACAATACTGTAAGATGGTGATGCATGGGAAGTATGAGCTTGGAAGGGTTTTGGGTCAAGGTACTTTCGCACGCGTTTATTATGCACGCAACGTTGAGACAGGGAAGAGCGTCGCAATGAAAGTAATTGGGAAGCAAAAGGTTGTTCGTGCGAAGATGATGGATCAAATGAAGAGAGAAATTAGCGTGATGAAGAGATTAAAACACCCGAATATTGTTGAGCTTTATGAGGTTATGGCTACCAAATCTAAGATCTTCTTGGCTATGGAGCTCGTCCGCGGCGGCGAGCTCCATATGAAGGTGTCAAAGGAAGGGAAATTGGAGGAAGATTTGGCAAGATCATACTTCAAACAGCTAATTTCTGCTGTTGATTATTGCCATAGTCGTGGTGTTTTCCACCGTGACTTGAAGCTGGAAAATCTTTTACTTGATCAAGATGGAAATGTGAAGGTAACTGATTTTGGGTTAAGTGCTTTGTTTGAGGAAAAGGGGGAGAATGAGCAAGTAATGTTGAGGACCTGTTGTGGGACACCGCACTATGTAGCGCCTGAAATAGTGTCCAAGAAAGGTCAAGGCTATGATGGTGCAAAGGCTGATATTTGGTCTTGTGGTATCATTTTATATGTTCTTCTTGCTGGGTACCTCCCATTTCATGATGAAAATGTTGTCCAATTATACCGTAAGGTTAACAATGGCGATTTCACTTGCCCAACATGGTTTTCCTCTGAAGCTAAAGATTTGATCATCAGAATGTTGGACCCGAATCCTTCAACTCGGATCACAGTATCCGAAATCATGGAATCAAGCTGGTGGAATTTTGATGTTACTGTAAACTCATATGAACAAGAAACTGATGCTTCATCCTTTGTTAAGAAGGAACTAGAAGCCTTGAATGCATTCCATATCATATCAATGTCAGAAGGGTTAGACCTGTCTCCACTCTTCTTAGAATCAAAGAAGAAGAGAGAGGAGAGGGAAGAGATAGGATTCACAACAACAATCTCAACAAATGCAATGATTTCTAGGCTGGAAGAAGCAGCAGCCAAGATGGGTAAGTTCAAGATCAGCAAGGTAGGGGATTCAGTGGTGAGATTGCAGAGTCTTGAAAAGGGAAGGAAAGGTAAACTGGTAATTGAAGTGGAGCTTTTTACAGTTTCATCATCCTTTTTAATGGTGGAAGTTAAGAAGGATAATGGTGATACGCTTGAGTTTAACCAGTTTTGCAAAAACTTCCTTCGCCCTGTTCTTATGGATGTTGTGGTTTGGACTACTCCATCTGAATTCACCAACTCACCTGCCCCTTATGCTGTCTTGTGCTAAAATTTTGTATAAAACCCCTTTGGTTTTAGAATTTGACATGTTTTCTTTCATATATATATATATATATATATATATATATATATATATATATATATATATATATATATATATATATATATATATATATAGCTTTCTTGCTGTTTTTTTTCATGTTGTGTTTATTACTTATTTAGTAAGATTATTTATTCTTTTTTATTGTTACTTTTGTGGGTTTTGTTTATATTATTAAGTAATAGTAATAAGTATTAGTTTCATGATTCATTTCTGTGTTGATAGTTTGCCAAATTCTTAGGATTACTTTACATGCTTACTGCATAGTTCAGCTAGGTATTAACAATCATTATTGAGCTTGTTCTCCAATGTCTAGTATCCTGTATGATTCAAAGAATCAATTTTACCATAATTTTGACACATTTCTAGCCAATTTTGACGCATTTTTAGCCAATTTGACCATTTTGACACATTTCTGGGCATGAGGTGCAGGCCTCTGCTTCCATCTTTGTGCCCCCCTGCATAGTTTAATTTGGGTATGATATAAAATTGTGATTCAAAACTAATTTCCATGGCAACCATTGAATAGTATTCATCCTGATTCCTGAGACTGAATGAGATATTGATTTGGGTATTTGGTGTCAAAATATTACTTTCTCAATGTATGGAATAATTCTGCTTTACTAATTAAGCTTGAGACGGTTAAATATTCCCTTGAATCTACCCATTACAAATCGTAAATACCGAGTTCTGATGGTGACTTGAAGAACTATACATAAATTTCCCTAGTGTAAGTTTGTGTAAAAAATATCTTTTCCTGGACCAAACGTTGCCCTGATCGTTATAAATCATTTATGTTTCGAAGAAAAGTCGAAGTCTTTTTGCGAGGAGGAACAATATGAAGTAAACGATACAGACACCGTAAGTGTTTAGTGGAAGAGAAGGGGCTTTTCGGTTTTCCATTTGATTGGTAAAGTTTGAAGATTAGTAACATTAGCTTAACAATCATATGCTTACATTTAGCTGATTAGATAACATGTGATTATGTTTCATGATAGATGGTATGATGTCTTAACATGTGTTGCATGTTCCTTTTCATCTTCTTGATAAGATCATGTCTTAACATGTGCTGCATATCCTTATTATTCATCATGTTGATGCATGGCACTGACTATCTGATGTAATTTGTTGCATATTCGTACTTCATTTTACTTCTGTTAATCGGTTTTCTGAATGATTTTCTTGCTACGTTTAGACTGTCTTTATTCTGGTCAAAGACTAATGTGTTTCAGGATCTGTTCTTGAAAATGCTAGCCCGTTGTGGTAAATTTATGCTTGCCTTTGTTATTACATAGCTCTTTCCGATTTACTGAAACCGCTTTGCTATGATTTTGGTCAAGTAATACTGATTTAGTTGGATAACAGGCACAATGGATTATCTTCAGGATAGATTAAATCTTTGGTCGGCATCATCATCGTCATTCAAGGATATCATGCATATGATCATCATCATCACCATACCCGGTGTATCCAACTCATAGAAAACTATGATTAAGGTTTGGAGATGGAATGAAGGCAGCAACCCATAGAACATGAAAAAGATGCGGACAAAGAGTCCTTTGCCTCTGAAAATATGCTTAAAAGAGAAGTTCCTGCACGAAAACGACTGTTAGTATAGCAGGCCTGGTAAAATTAATTTACATCTCAATGGGATCGAGAATGGCGTACGTCTAAGGTGTTGTGGTTCTTGTCTATTTCATTTTCCACACTAGTGCAAATAACATTATCAAAATGACAGTTAGTCGAAATTGAAATCGTACGAGTTTTCTTTGTTGTTTCTTTTTTGCTCGTGCTTTTTAATGTCACATAATTTGCAAATTATGGTCAGTCTTGGGTATTTTAGGCATTGTGAGTGAATAGCAAATTAAAAAAGTAATCATGTTAATTCGACTTGAAAACCGAATAAAATCCAATTCAGATGAAACCTAGTCATCTCTACTTGTTTTTCACAAATTAAACAATGCTTCACATAATTCTTAACTCATTGTATCAAACTCGATTGATTTAAATTTGACTCAATTAATTATTTTGGCCGGTCTACTTGAAGTGAGGCAGGTAGAGATGATGATCGTTGAATAAGACTTCCATATGAACTGGCAAATAGTCGATCATGGGAACAAACGAAATTACTTGCAACTTGAAAGAAAAAAAAAGCAATCATCATAAAAAAAAAAAAAAAAATTCAACTTTGTTGACTGTATTTTCGGATAACTGCACGCTTTTTCCATTTTTATAAATAAAAGTATGAAGAGATAAACACTTATGCGCTTTGTTAGGAATCAAAATGCCAAAAGATAAACGCTTTTATAACACTTTTTGACTTTCGCTAGCTAAAACCAAAACCTCGTGACTAGACTGTTAAAATGGTCCGATAGACAAATTTTGGGTTGGGTTTATATTTTCGAGTTAGGTTGAGTAAATAAAATGGTATTTTAAAGTAGATTTGATAATTTGATATTTACTGAATCTTGTAATTGAACTTTATTTGATCTAAATTCAAATTGAATTTAAAATTATGTAAATAGATGTAATTTTTATTTTAAATTGATCTAAAACACATAATATAAAATCGATTCAATGATCTGAAGAAACACCTCTAAGTAAATACTTCATAATATAGTATCTTTATTTCATCAACTTTTATAACATTTCATTTTTCAAGTCGGGCTTTCTGAAACATATGTAGGCATACAACAACCTTAAAGATTCGAAATTAACGTTTGCTAACGTTTTATGTGGAAAAAGGTCACGGTGGAACAATTTGGTAAATCTTAGGATTACCGCATAAATTTTTTTAAAAGGTTTGATTACCACTTGAAAAATTCAAAATCTCAAAATTATTATGTGAAATTTCCCAAAATTATTTTATGCAACTCAAATAAAAATAAATGAACGGGGATTAAAATAAACATTCGTTTCGATACGTATAGGTGGTTTCTTCTAAGAAAGCAATGGTAGGTATAATTTGTGGTTTGAACACCTTATTATAAATTGTGGATTTTTTTTAATCTTATCATGTCTTTGTAGAAACATATATTACGTGAAAGGGTTTTGAGATTATTATATATATTTTTTTTCAATTTAATTTGTCAAATTTCTGTGAATTTACCTTAATTTTATTTTGGAATAATTCACCATTTTTACTTTTGATATTTTCTCTTATAAAAAATTATTTCACTATTTTAATTTATTATACCTAATTTTTAAATTTTTATGTCAAAAGTACATGAAGCAAAAAGATTGAAACGAGGAGTAAAAGTAAAGAATAATTGATATTAATAATTCAACACTCCACCCAATGTAATAATTTCATCTTTAGATTAATTTTTAAATTTCAATGTTTGTTCTTATCTTCCTGTTAGAATACATTTTATTTTCTAATAATTGAATTGAAAATCTATTTTTAATTTGCTATCAATATACTCCATTAAAATGCTAAAAACAACTTAATTAAAAAGATTAACTTATTAAAAATAATTCAAAATACAATTATTTAGAATAGATCATAAGAAAGTTAAATTATTAACGTTTATTTTTCCAAAGTGTTAATAGTATTAATATTCTTATGAAATCGTCATGTTTATACGTTGTGTGTGATTAATTGAGTGGTGTTATCGAGCGTAAAATATGGAGCGCGCGGCACAGGATGTCTCTACATTGTGTTGACTTGATATTATAATACAAATGGAAATGAGAAATATCATGAAATGATACGATCTCCACCTTATTTTATTGTTCAAAGTTTAAACATATTACAAAATACATTTATTTATTTAATTCTAGATACCATTTATTAGTTAGCAACCAGATCTTCATAATCATATGTATTAGAATGACAGTTGTACGAGGAATTTCGTATGAAATTATTTTAAATTCCTTCATACAGATATTAGCTATTAAGTTGTTTCAATTTTTTAATCTATTTCATCCATATCTTAATACTATGTATCATTTTTTGATTTCATTTTTAAGAGTATAAATTTTTTATTTTAATTAGAGTAAGTATTATTATTTAAAAAATACATTAAATTTAATTTAAATGCATTCACTATTTTTTTTTCCGCTTACCATATATTCAGAAAGTTCAAACATCAGAGGTGATTTGTTAAGTTAACGAATCACCCTTATTTGATAGGATTTGATATGGTGAGAATTTTATGATTTTAATTTACCTTTTTTAGTTTTGTTTATTTTATTATTATTTTTTTGTCTTTTTATGATGATTTACTAATTATTATTATTGATTAGGTATAATTGCAAAAATTATTAATAAATAGTAACTTTTTAAATTTAAACTTGTTCATGAATATTAGAAGTCACATTGTACAAATACAAGTACCATCCTACATTTGTTTTGAAAAATTTACTTCTAGTTTTTAGACCTTTCAACTCACAATTTAAATATTATATATTTTTAACATAATATAATAAAAATACATTTATTTAATATAAATCAAGATTATACTTGAAGATATTTTTATTTATACATTTAAGAAGATAATACAAGTATTTATTCAATGTAAAATTATTTTTGCAGATATGGTGTTGGATAAGATCCTAAATTGTGTAGAAAATTGTAGATATAATACAGAATCTGAAGAGGTGATGAAAGAGGCATCGATGTGGACTGTGGAGGTGAAAAGATGTGCCAAATAGCAGGAAAGAACACGATTGATACTTAAAACCCAACCAAATGTGATAAAATTAAGTTAAAAAACAAGAAGCATGTAGATGTAAAAGGATGGGCAATGGAACAAAGCTTATCCTACTTTGTTGGAGTTTGTGTACACACCACTAAATAACGTGCATCATTATCCTACTTTTCTTCCTTCTTCCTCCTTACTCATCTTATTTTTTTTATTTCAATCCTCTCATTTATTTTCCCATTATTTTTATTTAGAATTATACTAATTATTTTCATTTAGTGGTGTACAATTATATGTTCCTTTAAATTTATTACTAAAAGTGTTATATTATGAGGAAAATATAATTTTTAGTAAATTACTAAACTCAAAAGACAAAAAAAATACGATTTCCTCTTTTTTTTTTTTTTTCTTGTTTACTATACACAATTTTCAAAGTAAATTTTAAATCTTAATATCTTTAAATACACATAATAAAAATTATAAAAATACATATTAAAAAATATATGTAAGACAAATTAACAAAATTTCACATGGACATATTTTATTTTCTAAATATGCATCAAAAATATTAATCAAATTTTTCTGTCCATAAGGTAAAATATTCCAAATGGACATTACAACTCTATGCAATTCTTCTGGTCAGCTCAATCTCTTTTATCCTTTATTATCAAGAATTACAGGAGGAAATATTATCCAATATCCCCAATCCGACATTTTGGGTTCGACCGACCCACATAATGTCATCTCAAAGATTCTTTTCTTTTTTTACACTATTATCCATTGTAGAAACAACAATTCTCTTGCTGCGAAACACGGACACGGCACTCAACTCGCGTGTCGCGTGTCGGACACGCGACGATCCGTGTCCGACACGCCAAATGAAGTGTTCAATATTTTAATATTTTTTCGGACACGAGGACACGGCAAGGACACGCGACGGACACGGCAAGGACAAACACTCGAAGTCGGTGCAGCAACTGCTGCTGACTAATTTCACTGTGGGTTGTGGGTTGTGGGTTGTTCGAATCCAATCGAAGAAACAAGTCGGAAACTGCAACCGCCGGAGCTTCAACAATTTTCTTTCTCTCAGTTTCGAAAGGCGACTTCTTCTTTCGATATATCGTATCGGGTCGGCCGTTTGTGGTGTCAATCCTTGGGTATTCGTGCGGTGGAAGAGGAAGAGGCAGAGGGAGAAGAGAGAAGAAGGTTATAGTTTATGAATTGATGGTGAATGGAAGCTTACAGGAGAAATTATTATTTGCATTTTAATTGTGGAAATAGTGCTGTTGTTCATGGTGATGTTAAACCCAGTAATGTCAGTGGCGGACCCAGCTAGGGGCAAGGGGGGGCAGTGGCCCCCCCAATTTGAAAAAAATAAATCAGATTTTTTTAAAAAAAAAAATTATTTTTTGCGACCACATAGCGACCACCTGGCGACGAAAATCCCCGTCGCTAATAACCTTTAAAAAAAAAAAATAAAAACGGCAGCCTACTGCCTACCTACCCAGAGTTCCTTCTCATTTCGAAAAAAGGTACCAAACCCTAAACGGCACAGGCTTCCTCTTCGGCTCTTCCTCTCCCAAATCTGAAATCTCCACCGCGGCACCGCCACAGCACACAAACGGCAGCCTTCTCTTCCTCTTCGTCGCCAGTCGCCACAGCCACAGCCTTCGACATTCGTCCGTTCCATACTCAATTCCATACTTCCTCTTCGTCCGTTCGTCCCTCACAGTCACTGACTGTTCTTGAGCTCTTCCTCTTCTTCGCTACTCGCTTCTCACAGACACGACAGTACACTTCGTCAATTGTGAGTTCCATGCTTCCATTACTTATTTAATTGTTAATTTGTAATTGTGATTGTTAATTTGTTTAATTTGCAAGATAATTTACTGTATTGTTTCTTGTTTTTTCGTTTTCTTCCATGAATTTTGTTCTTGTTCTTGCTGTTGATGGAGTTGTCAGTTGTAATTGTAAGATGAATTAGATGATGTAATTGTTCTTGCTTGATGTTGATGGAGTTGTGGGTTTGTAAGCTCTTTTTTTTGTCTCATTGGTTGATTGAATGTTAATTGATGTTAATTGATGGAGTTGCTGTCTCATTGATGTTAATGGTTCAATTTTGTTCTTGCTGTGGGTTTAATTGAATAATTTGTTTGGTTCATTGGTTGCAAGTTGTTAAATGTTACTTGATAGTTTAGTTCACCTTGATGGTTCATTGAATAATTAGATTGAATAATTGAGTCATATTTTTAAATTAATTAGGAAATGTCAAGTAATTCAAGTTCACCTTGTTCGAAAAAGTCAAAAGCAAAGGGAAGACAACCCGATCTTCGTGAATTATTGTTTAAAAGAATGAAATCCCAACAAACATCTAACGAAGGCAATGAATCTCCTCCTTTAAGTTCCCCTCTAAGTCCTCCTTTAAGTTCCCCTCCAAGTGAAGATGTTAATATGGAAGTAGGTGGTTCAAGTAGAAGTAGTTGTGATGAACCATTGGATGATGAGTGGGTGTATGATGTTGAACTTCTTCCTCATGACCCGGGATTGAGGAAAAACATAATGGATTATCCCCCTAATGAAAGAAATCCGGTTAGGAGAGCATATATTCTTAAAAAACCTTGCCAACCCAAAACACATGATTTCCCTCAAAGTAATATCTCCGGTAGGTTACGCCGTTTTAGTTTGAATTGGTTCAAAAAATGGGATTGGCTTGAATATAGTGTTGAAATGGATGCCGCATTTTGTTTTGTTTGTTATTTGTTCAAGAGGGATGTTGAAATTAACAAGGGGGGTGATGCATTTGTTGTTGGAGGGTTTAGAGCGTGGAATAAACCTGAGAGGCTTGAGAAGCATGTTGGAGGAATTAAAAGTGCTCATAATATTGCTTATGAGAAATATGTGAATCTAAGAGATTCAAAGAAGACATCAATTGAATTTGTATTTGATAATGCGAGTGAGGTTCAAATGAATGAATATCATATTCGTTTGAATGCATCCTTAACTTGTTTGAGATTTCTTTTGGGCCAAGGTTTGGCATTCCGTGGACATGATGAAAGTGAGGAGTCATATAGTAGAGGTAACTTTATTGAGCTTTTGAAGTGGTTGGGTGGGAAGGTTGAGGAAATAAGAAAATATACTTTTCAAAATGCACCCAAAAATTGTCAATTAACATCTCCCAAAATTCAAAAAGACATTATCACTTGTTGTGCAAAAGAGACTACTAAGCGCATAATAGAAGAGGTTGGTGATGGTTACTTTTCTATTTTGGCCGATGAATCAAGTGATGTGTCTCAAAAAGAACAACTAGCTCTTGTTTTGCGGTTTGTTAATAGAGAAAATGGATCGGTAGTGGAACGCTTTTTAGGCATTCTACATGTGGGTGATACTACCGCTTTGTCTCTTAAAAATGCCATTATGTCATTGCTTATGGAACATTCATTGAGTCCTTCCATGATAAGAGGTCAAGGGTATGATGGGGCAAGTAACATGAGGGGTGAAATCAATGGCCTCAAGACTTTGATTATGAATGATAATCCAAGAGCCTATTACATTCATTGTTTTGCTCATCAACTTCAACTAACTCTAGTTGCGGTTGCTAAAAAGAATGTTAATTGTACTTGGCTTTTTGACGTACTTGCAAACTTGTTAAATGTGGTGGGAGCTTCTTGTAAGAGAAGAGACCTTATTCGAAAACACCAAGCTCAAGTAGTGGCTCAAGCTTTGGAAGTGGGGGAAATTGAAAGTGGATCGGGTTTGAATCAAGAACGTGGTTTGAGTAGGCCGGGAGATACACGTTGGGGATCTCATTACAAGTGTCTAATAAGTATCATCAACTTGTTTCCTTCAATTGTTAAAGTGCTTGAGGAGATTGGAGAAAATGGCTCTCCGGATGATAAGCTCAAAGCTCAAGTTGTTTTAGGATCTTTGGAGTCCTTTGATTTTATTTTTATGGCTCATTTCATGTTGACTATTTTTGGCTACACTAATGATTTATGTGTTGCTTTACAAAGAAAGGAACAAGATATTGTGAATGCCATTAGCCTTGTTAAAAGTACAACGAATGTGTTGCAAAAGATGAGGGATCAAGGATGGGATAGTCTCTTAGACAAAGTCATTTTATTTTGTACTAAACACGAGATTGATGTTCCATCTATGGATGCTCAATATGTACCTCAAGGAAGATCAAGACGTTTTGCTAAACAAGCAACAAATCTTCATCATTTTCGGGTTGCAATCTTTTTGGAAGTAATTGATTTGCATCTTCAAGAGATTGATAACCGTTTTAATGAGAAGAACATGGAGTTACTTACATGCATGGCTTCCCTGAGTCCTAGAGGTAACTTTTCATCTTTTGATAAAGAGAGGATACTTAAACTTGCTTCTTTATATCCCGAAGAGTTTTCATGTTTTGATTTAACGGCTCTTGATCTTCAACTTGATGTCTTCTTGGATTCTATGCAAAATGATGAAAGATTTCATGATTTGCAAGATATCAATTCTCTTTCCATGATGCTTGTTAAAACAAGGAGACATGAGACTTTTCCTCTTATACATTTGCTAATCAAGTTGATGTTGATTCTTCCTGTTGCTACGGCAAGTGTAGAAAGAGTGTTTTCCGCAATGACGTTTGTCAAAAATAAGTTGAGAAATAGCATGGGTGATCAACTAGTGAATGATTGTTTGGTTACTTACATTGAGAAGGAAGTGTTTCTACAAGTTTCTGATGAAAAGATTATTGATCGCTTTAAAAATATGAAAACTCGAAGGATTAATTTGTAATTTTCATTTGAACGCTTGTATTTTTTTTTTAATATTTTGGATTGTAAAACTTTTAACATCGGATTTGATATTGTAAATTGTAATTTTCTATTTTTCTTGTATTTTTCTATTTTTCTTTAAAAAAAAAAAAATTCGGACGACGATCAAATTATTCGAACGACGTGACGTTCGGATTTTGCCCCCCCAAATTGAAATTCCTGGGTCCGCCACTGAGTAATGTTAATATATATATTTGATATTAAAAAAAAATTAAAAAAAAATTAAAAAAAAAAACGGATCCTCCAAATTCGAATCCGGGTCCCCGTATTTGATATTTCGATATATTTGATATTAAAGTGTTTATTTACAAATATTAAATGAAAGATTGTAAAATTATCTTAATTTGATATATTTATTATATTACCATTTTCGTGTCCCCGTGTCCGCCATTTTTAAGTTGGCGTTTTCCCGTACCCGTGTCGTCTCCGTGTCCGTTTTAGTGCAACCTAGTTCTCTTGAGAGATAATCTTTATAAGAGACGATTCTTTCAAGTTCAGCCCAACAATTAAAAAAAAGAAAAAGCCTAAATAATCAATTTTGGCCGAGATCGTCTCGGTCTGAGACCCGCCCAATTAATTGTAGCCCATTTTGAATTATCAATTAAAAAAAAGGAAAAACAATAAATATAATAACTGCCATTTTTAAACAACGGTAAACACAAAAACTCATTTTCAAAACCTCCAAAATTTAATCGCCATTAAGGAAACAAAATCAATAAAATTTTGTTATCAATTCTTTTCAAAATCTTTGAAATTCTTCAAAAATTATCAAGAAAATCAATACTTTAACTTCAGATCCAATAAACATTTCTATAATGGAAGATTTAATGAATGAATTCGACATGGAAATGACATTACAAGCATCACGAAGATATGCAGACGAAATTAAAGGTAATATTAATCGTATGTAAAATGATAGTATTCAATAGACATGACAATGCGTCGGACTCGGCTCGGATTCTACATACTCCGACTTTGCTCCGGATAGTAGTCGAACTTTCTTTTTCAGTCCACCTCCACTCGGATTCGAATTATGCATAATCCAAGTTTGCCCTGACTCAGACTCTTGGACCTCCAATAGAGTCGGATGCGGAGTCAGATTATTATCAAACTTTATCATTGTGATATTGTACTAATGATTTTAAAGCATACAAAATTAACAAAATATTTTTTCCAAATACAATTTAACAAAGAAATACGTACTTTGAATTAATGTTTAACAAGAGAAATAGTACTACTATCACAATTTAACAATTTTTTCTCGCAATTTGATTTATTGTATTTTATTTTTCTTAATCTGATTTGTAGTATTTTTATTGATTAATCCAAATACAAATACCAAGTTTATTCTAATTACAATTAGTATTAGAGAAAACTTGAATTAGTCACGTCTAGAGTTTTAAAGGAAACAAAATATTGGGAAAAAAGTTAAATTCAAAGTCGGATTTCCTTCGGAGTCGGAGTCGGAGTCGGGTCGGAGTGTCGGATTTTTAATAAGGACCAACTCCGATCCGTCTCTAACTCGGACTCGAATTGTAAAGTTGGATTCGAAGTCGGATAACGTTTCATCGAATTCGAATCGGATTATTTTCCTCGGATTGAATCGAACTTGGGTCGGATTCAGACTGAATTGTCATCCCTACTATTCAACGATATTTAAATGATAATATGTTGTGTTATAGATTTGACAATTGATAATGAACAAATGGTGGTGGTTTATAGTGAAAACGAAGAAGATAATGTCGCGATTAATATGATTGATACAAGTATGATCAGTTCCGTTATTAAAGTGTTCAATTTTAAGCATACAGTACTCATTGAATTCTCTGTTATTAAACATAGATTCATAGATTCCAAAATGTCAATTAAATATCTCAGTTTAAAAACTGACATATTCAATTTACATTTTAAATATTTCAATTATACTTCTAAAATTTTCAATTGACATAAATGCTATGCAATGCCTCTATTAAGTACGAATATTTATTTTAATATTGATAATTGATATTATAAGTAAACAATTGAGTTACATTACAAAACATCAATTGTCGATATAAAGCATTCAATTTGTTCAATAATTATTACAACAACTGCAATAGAATGCTTGCGAACGGAACATTAGACTAAAAAGAGGGAGTTTGACATAAGAGGTTCATTGGAGGGCATGAGAGCAAGCAGTTGGGAGGAACATAAATTGTTGTATCATGATCACGCTAGAGTAACGGGATTTAGTGTTCGAAAATCCACTATAAGGATAATAGATGGTGTTATACATAAACGATACTTCGTTTTTTCTAAACAAGGAACTACCAAGACAAAAATCAAAGAAATAAACGAACAAATGCCAAGAGAAAGCTAGTTCCAACTAAAAGATGTGGAAGTGATGCACCCATTAGGATTAAATTGGATGTATACAATGGAGACATCTTTGTCAAACAACATTTTGAATCACATAATCATACGTTAACGAGAGTGGAATAGAAATACTTTTAAAGATTTGAGAGGACAACTTTAAAAGTAACAATGGAGACTATTGAAGGTTTTGAAGATGCACAAGTAAGGCCTACTAAAGCGTACAAATATTTGGCGAAGCATGCTGGAGGAGCTGATTGTGTAGGACATACTTTAAGAGACCATCTAAACTACGTGAACATATTGAGAATGAAGGAAATTGAGGGTAGGAATGCTCAAACTGTCAATAAGCAATTAATAATGTGTCCACAGAAAGACAATGGTTTCTTTTGGAATATGAAACTTGATGATGATGCAAAGCTTGTGGCACTATTTAGGTGCGATTCTTTAATGAAGGAAGATTTCAGAATTTGTGGAGATGTTGTCATTTTTGATGTAACATATTGTACAAGCAAATACAACTTGATATGTGCACCACTAGTTGGAATAAATAATTATTGGAACACTACAATGTTTGAATGTGTGTTCATGGCAGACGAGAAAGTTGAATAATTTGTTTGGGTCCTTGAGCAGTTTAAAGAGGCAAAGGAAGGAAAAAGTCCTGTATCAATTTTCACAGACCAAGACGCAGCAATTGCAAGAGCAGTAGAAGAGGTATTTTTAAATTTAATTATTGTCTTATAATATTCAATTCAGTCTTAAAAACAATCAATCAATTTCATTTAATTATTGAATGCCAATTATAACGTTAACAGTTGCAGTTTACCTTTTAACACTTACAGTTCAATATCACTTGTAGGTCTATCCTTTCTTAAGGCATAGGTTATGCTTATGGCACATATTGAAAAATGCAGTTTCGCACTATGGAGCATTGAAGTCAGATGCGAACTTCAAAGATTCTTTTAATAAATGTTTAATGGGATGTAGCAATCCAACTGAATTCCAAGAATGTTGGGAGAACATGGTTTATAAATTCAAACTAAAAAGGAATTAAGCTTACTACAGATGGTTTGATAGACTATACAATTTAAGGGATAAATGGTACACTGCATTAAGCAAAGATCTCTTTTCAGCTAGAATATTATCTTCGCAATGAACTGAATCCACAAACAATGCAATTGGATTTAAAGCAACGAAAAGCACGAGTCTATATCAATTCTTCAAAATATTTCAAAAAACTATTGAAAGATGGAGAGAAAGAGAGATAGCGTTAGAGTTTTACTGTCCAACAACAACACCAACATCTGCTTTTAGACTTACTAGTTTACTACGATATGCGTCAGAGGTGTACACAACAACATTATTCAAAGACTTTGAACAGGCGGAGTTCAAGATGGCTATCTCATCTTCAATTGAATAAGTTGTTGACATGGGAGATAAAAAGATGTACATGTATGTTTTTATAAACGTATTAATGTGAACTTATTCAATTCATGTATTATAATATTCAATTTTTTTATTAATATATTAAATATATGTCAAAACTTATAATTTATTGCTTAAACATATCAATCTCAATATTAACAACTTCAATTTTAATCTAAATGGTTTTTTAATTTTGATTACAGAGTCTGGTTTGATGGATATACTGATATGAACATGTATGAAGTTCAATACACCAAATACAATGATACTATACATGTTGGCTGTACTTGTAAGAACTTTGAATCGAATGGATGGTTGTGTTGCTATTGTTTACATGTACTACACTTGCATTCTGTGCAAAAAATACCGGCTATCTACATTCTGCCAAGATGGACGAAGAATGCTAAAAAGGATATTTAGGATACACTTTATAGTAATCAATGTCCACCTTCAGACTTGAAACCCCCAAGAATATCTACACTTACGTGGAGACAAAGCATGGGGCATAAGTTTTACAATCTTGTCTTAAAGTCACAAGGCAAAGAAGAAACAAGAAAAGTGGTAGAAGCGCTCTACAATACAACAAGTGATGAAGTAGGTAAACTAATTGAGAGAGCTCTAAATGAAATTAAAACTGCAACAGAAGCAACAACACAACATACATTACAAGTAACAACGCAGGTAAAGACCTAGATAGAAGGTCACAAAGGAAAGAAAGAAGAGATTGAAAGTACATTTTGAGACATCATAGAAGAAAGGATCTACAACTTTGACTCAAAAAGAATCTACAACAAAGACAAGAAACAAACATATAATTTGACACACTTTATGCTTCGTGAATCATATACAATGTGTATATCGTATTCTTTGAACTAATACTTAGAAAAATCATTCCTTAAGAAGTTTCTGTTTATCATTTAAACACAGAAATTTTTCACTAAGATGTGTCAGTTTTCATAGCAAGAATATCATAACAAAAACCTGATCTGTTTATCATTTAAACATATAAATTATTACTTAATGTATGTCATTTTAAATAAACACGATCATAACACCATCAATTTGTTTCTCTTCAAAACACAACTTTTAACTAAGGTATGTCACTTACTGAATAACAGAAAATTATAAACATCATCAAAACTGCTTATCGTTTAAAAATATCAATGTTTACCTAAGGTATGTCAATTTCAAATAATCAATATTATATCAAAATGATCCTATTTATCATTTTAAAACATGACATTTTAACCTTAAATATATAAATTTCAATCAACAGCATAATAAAACCACATCAATTTAGACATAAAATGTCAACCTTTGTTGGTTATACATATCAGCTGGAATACATGTCATATACAACACAATAAGAACATCCCCTATAATGTGATGTTTTTGTTCAAAATATGTCATATAATGATGCTAACGACACATATACAATCCGAAAAGAGCATCAAACTACACACAAGATAGCATCAAACAAGCTGATTTAAAGCAAAATAAATTGTTTGTAGAACCAAAAACTATACCAAGTCAAACTATACATTAACAAATATCATTCATTGTTTCTTTTTCGTTATCTTCTTCATAGGAGCCAATTTGTTTCTGCTTGTCTTCTTTGTTTTATCTTCCTCATCTAACTTCTTCTTCAGCTCTGTCAATCGCCTGATATTTTGTTCTTCATCTTTCTTTTGTGTCTTAGCCGCTTTCAACTCCCTTTGAGCTATAATGAGTGGAAATTTAGATTCTTTCTCTTTTTTGAAAGCATCAAGTTTCTTCAATATTCTTCCCTATTCTTGTTAACATCAGATACAACCAATCTGCTACAAATCAATCCCCTATACTTCAATCTATCCTCGGAAGCATGAAGAGGGCCAAAGTTATTATCGCCCATAAATTGCTCCATAAAAAGGCAACATAAACACCACAGTCGTTAGATTCATTTACAGTCCAAGGCAATTTAACAATGTTAAGATTGTAAATCAATACTTCTTCAGCGTATGAATACTCAAATGCATCTAGCAAATCAGAAAAACATCCCACAACAAACTTATGCAGCATTGCAGCCTCTTTGTAATCCTTTCCCCTCTTTATATTGTCTAAATAGTGAATAATTTTGCGTTGAGTATCAACAACAACCAGCATATGATGTTGTTGTTCACAAGAGTGACAGGAACGAAAAACTAGAAAATAAAAAACAATGTCAGCAAGTAAGAACATTAATGCTATTATACACATCCGTAACACATTTAAATCAATCAATTCTAAATACAAGTATATGAATTGAAAAAATAATACCAGTACAATTATTCTTTAATGTATCTCAATAATCAAGTTATATCTGTCAATTTTAAGAAAAACAATCTAATATACTAAGTAAACAAGAAAAAAGGTAAATATTAACAATATCAAATATTCTCTTATATCTAACAATTATACAATCATATCAATCAGAATGAAAATATACTAACAAATAAAAAGGTTAATTCTAACAATATCAAATAAAAGCAGATGTATCTTACCATGTTTGTCTTTTTTATTTCAACATTGGTGCCAATCAAATTAATATGATTTTCCAAAACATCAACAACATCGACCTTCAAGTCATTTGCTTTCACATCGTTCTTTTCAGACATTAATATTCCCAAAGCATGTTGTTACGTGAAACAAAACAAAAAAAATTAATACTGTGTACAATAAATATAAACAAAGCTGGTAAAGGTATTACACACTTACACAGTGTTGGGATGTGAATAAAAATGCTTTTAATGCTTTTTAATTCTTTATCTGGCACAAACAACAGTTAGAGGCTTTAAGTGATCAAATGGCATAACAAAAAAATAATAATGATTACTCACATCTTCTGCCATTATTTTGATGTCAGCAACCTTCTTGAAACCATCTGGAATTTTGAATTTTGGAAACTCATTCTCATCTACATTCATACAACCCTCACCCACATCCGCATGAATATCTTTACCAACAACTTCAGAGTCACCCTCGTCAGCAACTCTGTAAAACTTTTCCTCAGACACAAATTTCATCTGTACGTCACAAATAGGGAATCCATCTAACTGATTCATACCATTCCCAAAACAAACCTCCATCTCCTCATTGAACCTAATTTTAAGCATTGGATCAGAAATATTCTTAACCAATGGAAGTGTCTTCGGCAACCTCTGCCCCTTAAACACTAATCAATAACAATATGCCACCAAAAGTACAATAGCACAGCCATTCACAATAGAATGCATTGGGCCAAATTTTAGAATTTGTGCAATTAAAGAAGCAAGAATTGACAATGTCTAGTGACACCAATTAAATGTAGGAATAGAATTTGCATCATCTACAACAATAAGAAAATTATATCTAATCTTATGCTTAGGCAGTGAAGCCAAGATTGTGGAACCTGCATAAAGCACAAATAGCTGCGTAAACACTTCCCCCATCAGGATAATCCTTAAACCTATCCAATACCATATGTATATTCAACTCATCATCGGTACCAACCCCCATAATTTTTTTCCACTTTATTTCTAATTCTTTGTTGTTGATTGACGACCTAATTAATTTGCGAGGATTAATAGTTAAAACAAAAATATCATTAACATCAGCAACAGTGATATAAGACTCCCTCTCAGTTCTACAATTATTAATACATTGAACCCAACTATTAGGATCAAAATTTGAAACAAGATATGCTAAAATATCAATCCTTAGAGGATATTTTGTAATGTTAATATCCAACATACCACCAAAACCAATCTTACTCACAGAATCTATCTAACCTTATAGATAGATGAACTTTAGAACCATTCAGTTCCAAAAAACCCCAAACCTTACAAATTTTTTTTATTTCCTTTTTCACCCCGAACAAAAAAATCAAACGAAAAATAATGTATATGCATCATCTTTTACATAAAATGAAACTAAACAAAACAAAGAATTACCAATAAAAATGTTTGAGCTTATCCATTTCAGTTTTAATATTAAGAGCATTAATTATTAAACTAAAAAAAAGAAACTAATAACACAATAGAAAACAATACTTATCGCTCAGTAAGTTTCAAACTTATCATTGTCAATTATTAACTAAAAGCATACGACTTTAATTTTAAACTAATATACATCAATTATCAAACCTAAATAAAACACAAAATGAAGAACAAACACCAAACATATATGTATGAAATATTGACTTAAATATAGGGCTGTTAAAAAAACTCGACCTGCCCGAACCGACCCACTAACACGCTAAATTAATGGCGGGTCAAAATTTTAAAAATTGAAATATCCAGATCGGGTACCCGACGCGCATTAACTGGGTTGAGTCATGGGCCGATATTAAATTTTACCGGGTACCTGGTTGACCCGCTTAAAAACACAGTTCTTTTTGGTTTTCAATGAATATAAAAGCTGTACTAACTCATTGCTTTCAAACTTCCAATTCACTTTTTCACTCTCAAATATCCTTAGGTTAGGTGGGGGCGCCGTTTTCTCTCTCAATTCTCAAATACTTTAGAGTATTATTATTCATTGTCACTCTTTTCATTTTCTCGCCACCCCTTAACAAAATTACAATTTTACACTTGGACTTAAAATTTGCTTAACAAATGTAAATCTCACTTAATAACATTTTTATCACTTTAAAAAACTTTAAATTTAAAGTTTAAAAGTAATGCCAAACATTTTTATCGCGACTCTATATATATTGAATTTTCAGTAACGCCCTTGCATGATATACGAACTCAAACACGATTCTATCTCTCTAAAATCTCTCTAAAAACATTTTTTGATTTTAAAGAAGTTGATTGCTAGAATCGATTTACTATGGCTGACGAAAGCGACTATGAATGGGATCGGGTACGTACTTAAATCGATCTGAATGAGTGTTTTTTTAAAAATAAAAAAAAGGAGGAGTCGCAGAAAACGTGCGAGTGGACCACGGAGGAGTCGCACAAAACGTGCGCCTGATCCACGGAGGAGTCGCACAAAACGTGCGGCTTGACCATGGTTCAGTCGCACAAAACGTGCGGCTTGACCATGGTTCAGTCGCACAAAACGTGCGACTTGACCATGGTTCAGTCGCACAAAACGTGCGACTGAACCGCGGTCCATTCGCACGTTTTCTGCGACTCCTCCGTAGTTCAGTCGCACGTTTTGTGTGACTCCTCCGTGGTCCAATCGCACGTTTTGTGCGACTCTTCTTTTTTTTTTTTAATTTTCTTTTGATTATTTACATTATCATTATGTAAATTATATAAATAATTTTTTATTTATTTAGTAATTTGTATTATTATTATTTAATATACGTTGTAAAAAATTATTTATATTATTATTATTTTGTAATTTATTATTAATTTCTTATTATTATTATTATTATTATTATTATTATTATTATTATCATTATTATTATCATTATTATTATTATTATTATTATTATTATTATTATTATTATTATTATTATTATTATTATTATTATTATTATTATTATTATTATTATTATTATTATTATTATTATTAGTATTATTATTATTATTATTATTATTATTATTATTATTATTATTATTATTATTAATTTAAATAATGTATTGTTTATATTATTAATATTATTATTATTTTCTTATTATTAATTTAAATAATTTATAATTATATTATATTATATTATATTATTATTATTATTATTATTATTTTTTTTTTTAATTTAAATAATTTATTATTAATATTATTAATATTATTATTATTTTCTTAATATTAATTTAAATAATTTATAATTATATTATTATTATTATTATTATTATTATTATTATTATTATTATTATTTTTATTATTTTCTTATTATTTAATATTAATTTGTTTTATTATTATTACAATTATTTTATTCTATATTTTGTATTGTTATTATTTTAATATTAATTATTAAAGTAAATTATATTTTTTATTTAATACTAATTTATATTATTATTATTTTAATATTAACTATTAAAGTAAATTATAATTTTTATTTATTATTTAATATTTTTATTATTAATGTTTGTATGTTTAATTTTTGGATAACCTAATGTATGGTTTATTTTATTTTAAATTTGTAGGACTTTGAAAACTTGGGAGACAATGTAGATTACTCTTGTAGATTTGTTACGGAGAGGGAATTTGATTCCTTAGATAAATTACATAGTTGGGCCGATGAAATAGCAATAACAATTGGTTTTCAATTTACACGTGCTTCATATAAACAAAAAGGAAGTTCTAGAGTTAGTTTATATTTAAGATGTCACCGCTATGGTAATATTGAGGTGATTTGCAAAACCTAGATAATGTTGCCCTACTTGGTTATAAAAGTAGAACATGTCGGTGTAAATTTTTGATTGTAGCAAGTAGTCGTAAACCAGGAGAAAGACCTTGGACGGTGTGGATGTGTCCTGGGGAAAAAGGTAGACATAATTACCGATTTTTAGTGTATAGAGATAGTCATGTAAGGGCAAATAGGTTGAATGTAGTTATTCGGCAGCACATACGACACCTTAGTGCAACCGGCATGCAACCTGCCTTTATCATGACTTCAATTAGAGAAAATTTTCCAGGTTTTTTTAATTAGTATGAATCAGATATATAATGTTAGACAATCAATAAGGAGAGAAGAGATGGAGGGTAGGGCTCCCCTGCAACACTGTCTTTATATGGCCACAGAGTTTAATTATGTGAATTGGACAAACTCGGATATTAAAGGGGATTTGAGCAGATTATTAGTTGCAAATCCTACCTCAATCCAAATAATACGTATGTGGTCGTATGTTGTGTTGATAGATACAACGTACAAAACAAACAAAAAAAGTGGCCATTGTGTGAAGTAATCAAAATGACACCAATGAATCACAACTTCTTGGTTGCGTTCTGTTTGATGCGAGATGAGGCGGCTGTGAGGGATTGAGATTTATTTTTGGCACACCTCAGATTCCTAGCGTCATTGTCACTGATCGAGATAAGGGTTTATCTGCAGCTATTCATGACGTCTTCCCAGGTAAAAGGTTTTGTTGATTAATTATTGTCGTTCTCTTTATTGAATATGTCTTAATTACGTTCAATCGTTGTGTTTAATATAGATGTGCGGCATTTATTATGCATATGACATATTGCCAACGACGTTGAGAACATGGTGGACAAGTTGTGTGGCGGGAAAAAAAATCAACAAGGGTAGGTATTCAGGAAAAGTAGATGGAACCCCTTGGTTAAAAGTTTTACACTCAACGAATTTGAAGAGAGATGGCAATCGATTGTGACTACCTGGTCGGTTAGGAACAGAAAGGTCGTTCGATTCTTGGCTGGAACATGGATTCCACTTAAAGAGAAATTTGTGCGTGCATGGACGAATGACTGTTTCCACATGGGTAACCATACTACCAGCAGAGTTGAAAGCCAACACTCGTCTTTCAAGTATTATCTTGGTAGCGGTAATAGCTCATTTGATACCCTGTTTAAAAGGGCACACGCACAGATAACAAACCAGTAAGCCAGGATCCGATAAGTGCTACAGGAATCCATGAATTCTGTTTCAAGGTCATTGCTACATCATTTCTTCAGACCTTTATATCGCCATGTATCTATTTTTGCTTTGGAGCAGTTGCGGCTTGAGCATAATTTTATGTTAGATTTGGGAGATTATGTACTTAACAAATGCGGTTGCATACTTCAACGCACCCATGGATTGCCGTGTGCTTGTTATTTATATATGTCGATCGGTTCACAAGGTGCTTTGTATTTGGATGACATTCATCCATTCTGGAGTATTTTGACGTACACAGAGGTAGGAGATGACACCAACGAAGGAGTACGGCACACAAACTTCGATGACAAAGAGTACTTTCAATGGTTGGTCGATGAAGTCTTAAAAGTTGATCCGGCTGTTGTACGACGCTTGTCTCAGGTACTTGAACATGAATTACATCCTGATGGAACCGATATACCCGAGCCTTATGCAAGTCCACCTAGAAAGGGAAGACCAACCACAAGCAAAACCCTTAGAAGAAATAAAAGCGCATTTGAATATAGTAGATCATCTTCTCATGGTCGAGGGTCTAGATCTTCATCCCGCGGGAGATCCAGTGGATGATTCTAGTGGTCGCGAAACACAATCCTTAGTTGGAATTAAGTTTAGTTTCAACTTATCCGGTACATGACTTTCCTTGCGGTTATTTAAATTAGTTTGTTACAGCTTAATCTTACTAACCTTATTTTCAACAATTGCAGATGATCCAGTAGGTCATGATTTTTCACTGTTTCAATGGCCCAATCACATCCCGCACATTCTCCCTCCATACTTGTTTGATTGGATTTATGTTATAGGTGATGGTAACTGTGGTTTTAGAGCTATTGCCGTCATAGAGTTGGGAGGCGAGGAGGCATGGCCTCTTTTAAGACGTGAAATGTGCATGGAAATGCAAATGAACAGAGACCAATACGTAAGTGTGTATCTATCGGAGGAGGCGTTAAACATATTCAGAATTGGTTCACACAGCAATGGACCTGCTCCTTATATTCACTTGATGGAAGCACTGATGGCATTGTACTCTGCAGCAACATTTCTTAACATTGGCATTGCTTATTATGGTTTTGTTGATGGTAATCCGATGTACAATTGTTTGGTTCTTCCGTTAAGGAAAGCAACGGGTGTGCATAGTGTAAATAAAGTTATACATATATGTTGGGTGAATAGAAATCATTTTGTTAAACTATTAATGAACGACGATTCATCTCCACTGCCGTCAGTCCAGCAATCATGGATAGAAGCAGTTGACAATTCTTCCAGACATAAGATTTTGCTTTGGAATAGACTATACAGGGCACGACCACCATAATGTAATAACACTGCTGAAGATGCTGTAAATTTAGATAGTCCATAGTGTAACACATTGTGTACATCATTATTTACTTTAACTACACATGTAGTTGAGATTCAATTTGTAGATAGTCCATAGTGATACTATTGTGTACATCATTATTTAGTTTAACTACACATGTAGATGTGATTTAATACATGGATGGAATTCAATATGTATAGAATTGATGTAAATTAATAAAAGCATTGATGTAAATTAATTTAACTATAATGTAAAAAGCATTGATGTAAATAAATATTAGCATTCATGTAAATTAGTTTGCAATTACAAAAACCAACAGAATATGAAGGGCCATGCCCCTTAAAAGCTTGCCATTCGGCAAATAAATCTCTAATATCAGAAACGTGTACATCTAAAGCATGTCTTTCTCGAGGGGTCATTTCCGCAACAGGAGGCAGTCTCACCAATGGAGCGACTCAACTCAGCCATTCATTTAGAAACTGTAAAAAAAAGAAAAAGGGTGTGAATAAGATATTAAACAGCATCTAAATAACACTAACACATAATAGTAAACAAATATTTTAAAAAAACTAACGTATTCCGCTCTGCTTTCAGCTGGACCAAAACTGGCACTCGGTCCTTCGCCGGGGAGGACGTATGGGTGGGAGGACACTCTGAACCAGTCAACGTAACTAGGATCAGCCTCTGATGGAACAGATGCCCGACGAAGTGCCTGATCACCAAGGCGGCCACAAAAGGGGAACCTACTCCATGCCTCCGTGTAAATAGGCGGAGAAGCAAAGGTCACGGAATAGGTACCGTGTGCCGGTCGTACAGCCTGGGTTGGTCTGATAGGAGGGGGGAAAAGCCTGCACTAAGCCGACCTGTCCCACTGTCCTCTCCGGCAAATACACCTCGACGATATCAAAGCAAGTGATACCCCCGATGTAGGTGGTGCGTGGGTGCTCATTTAGCAATGCCCTTGGAGAAGTCATGTACGAAGTCCATCCCACCTGCATATAAGCAAAATTAACATATAAAAATAATCTACAAATTAAAATAACATGTTTATAAAAGTGTGATGTGATGTGATGTATAATACCTGAGTTTTATTAGGCACATCTGCTTGACGAGGATGAGGGCGGAAGGACGGAAAGTACTCGTAAATCCATGTCTAAAGCAATGTCAGGCAACCAGCAATGGTCTTGCAACAAACCCTAGACGCCATTCCCAGTTTCCGATACATGTAGGCCAGTGTCACCGCACCCCAGGCGATCTCATCCTGATCGATGTTGACGGTTAGTATCGGGTGAGGTCGCATGCCAGTTCTGGTCTTATCCGCCAGCAGTGTAGAGCCGACAATAGCCAGATTGGGTCTCTATAGGCTGGGACCGGTGGCACAACTGCATAACTTTAGCAATGTTAATGCCACCGCTGGCGAATATACCTTTCCGTCTTAGCTCGGACATTGGCTCCCCAAACAGACCGGCAATAGTGCCTTTCCACTCCCCCTCAGCAGGTTCAGCCGGCAATGAACCTTCAATACCTATGCCCAATATGCGTTGCACGTTGTGCAACATAATCATCATCTCCCCCATGGCATGTGGAAGGTGCTCGTATCCGGCTACCACCTCTCCAAGAAGGTCGATATCAAAGCACAATCAATGTGCTGGTGCATAATGTAGGGTAGCCGGCCGAGGGGAATGGCAGGTAGAACATCATAAAGCGCATCAGACATATCCCGCAGTCCGATGATATTCTTACGTTATAGTTTTACTACTCGACGTAAAATTGTTCCAGAAAATAGTTTTGAAAGGTCACTCAATCTCTGGAGATATTCTTTCAGACAAAAATTTGAAACACCCATACTCTCTATTCCCCCCATGAAAAAGGACGCTCAAGGAAATGATATGTTAAAAATCGAATCGGAATATTCACAAAGTGATTTGGAATCCGTTTCCAAGAACTATAGGGCAATGAATCAATTATGTTGTGCTTTGAATGGTACCGAGTTCAATAGAGTTTCTTCATGAAGGAACAAGTCAAGTGAAGGAGACTAAGATCAATATCCTCATGTATCAATACGAAATGTTCAAGATGAAAAAGGATGAGAATATTAATGAAATGTTTACTCATTTTACATGAATTACTAACAGTTTGAATTCTTTTGGTAAAACTTTTACTAATGCAGAAAAAGTGAAGAAGGTCTTAAGGTGTCTTCCAAGATCGAAATGGGGTCCAAAAGTCACTGCCATTGAAGATGCTCAAGACCTGAGAGTTCTATCACTTGACGATCTACTTGGAAAGCTCACAACTCATGAACTTACCCAACATGATGATGGAGAAAGTGATGTAACACCTTCCATGAAGAATCTTGCACTAAAGGCAAAGAAACATCATGAATCCTCAAGCGATGATGAAGAAATTGATGATGAGGAAGATCCATTTGCCTTGATCACTAGAGGTCTAGAAGGAATCATGAAGATGCGTAAAACATTTAAGAAATTTAAATCTAGAAACAAAGGTAAGTCTTCAAACTCTAACTATAATTCTAAAACTAACAAAGTTGCTTGCTTTGAGTGTGGATCTACAGAACATCTTGTAAAGGAATGCCCTAAGAAGAAAAGGGAATCTTACAAGAAAAACAAGAAGAAACAAGCAATGGTTGCTATATGGAGCGATTCCGAAGGATCAACCGAACCTGAAAGTGAAGATGGTCAATCTCACTTATGTCTTATGGCTAATGATGATAAAGATGATGATCTAGACCAAATTCATAAAGAGGTACTTGAATTTCTTAACTCTTGTTCTAAAGACGAACTAGTTAAAGCTCTCTTTGACATGTTTCAAATTGAAAAGATCTTAAAAGATGAGAAAGATATTTTAGAAAATAGAATTCGTCACTATGCTGAAGGTTGTGAAGACCTTATAAAGAAAAATGAATCACTAAAGGCTGAAATAGTAAAATTTGAAGAGACTGTTAAAGTCTTGAAAGAACAGAATCTCAGCCAAATGAAAAAGGTCAATGATCTTAAGAATGAAAACAATAATCTTGAAGCCAAGCTCAAGACTCTGAAACATGAATGTGAGAAAAATTTACAAGCATTAACAAAACTAAACAATTCCGAATCTAAATTTACAAAAATGCTTACACGTCAAAAAGGATTAAATGATAAACGTGGTATAGGTTATAATAATTTCACACATAACTATAAGAGTAAAACCACATTTGTTAAGAGTGTATATAAACATAGACGCACACCTACTTGCTCATATTGTTGCAAAGAAGGACATATCAAGTTTCCATGTCCGTATAGACATAAGGACAAATATATTATTAAGAATTCCTTTCATCTTGAATTACATGGACAGATAAAACAAATATGGGTTCCTAAAGGGACAAGACCACCTAACATGGTCTACCCCGAATATGGTCCCAAATTTGTCACTTGGATAGCAAAGTGAAGTTGAGAAAGGTTATTTTTTTTTTGTAGAAAAAGCAAAAGTGGATCTTAGATAGTGGATGGTCGAGACGTATGAGTGGTAAAGTTTCTTTATTTTCTGAAATTAAAGAAAGATGCAATGGCTCGATCACCTTAGGAGACAAAGGTAAATGCAAAATTTTAGGTGTTAGCAAAGTTGGTAAGAATCCCTCTAAAACTATTGATAACGTCTATTTAGTTGAAGGTCTAAAATTTAATTTGCTAAGTGTGACCCAACTATGTGATAAAGGTAACGAAATAATCTTTGTTAAAGAAAAATAAATCGCCTATTATACTCTGAAAAAGGTAACGAAGTAATCTTTGAATACATTATACCCTCTAAAAAATAAAGTATTGAAAAATAAATTCTTAAATGCAATCCTTATTCATACTACCAATTACTTATTTCATAAATCACCTATTATACCCTTACAGCATGTCTTATATAAGAATATCTTACGATGAGATGACTTTAATAGAATTTAATGGGTCAAAGCTAAAAATGAACCCATTCTTACCTCAATCTAACCGACACACCCCTTCCCCATTTCTTTCATCATCCTCATCATCTTTTTACCTTCAAACTCTCAACAATGGCTACCCTCCTCTTCTCTTTCTCTTTGCTCGCCGCCTCACCACCTACCTCCACCACAGCTCAGCCAACCACAGCAGCCCCAAAGCCCAACTCCCTATTCAAAACCCCCTACTCGATTCCCCTTGTACGCGCGACTTCCTTTGACATGTCGCCACTAGTGCACCACCTTTGCCGCCACTTCAGTCACCACCTCCTCACCTCTTTATTTTTCGCAAAGTTTCATGTCTTGTTATTGATATTAAAGTTAGGGTTTTATTAATTTGGGGTTCTGAGTTGAATTTCAAGTAGGTTTATTGAAGAATCAAGTTAGGGTTTCTAATTTTGGAAAAATTAGTGAATTGAAGTTCCATTGGTAGATAATGAAGTAGACCATAGAAGTGGTGATTCATCTATGGTTTTCAAAATGCTTGCATATCAAGTTTTAATGGAGATTTGTTCATAAAAGAGGTAAGACACAATTAGTAAAGCTTTAACGTTTAATTTTGAGTAATTAATTTTCTATTGCAAATTCATTTGATTTATGATTATTATTAATTTGAGTATGATATCAAATTAGGTTTCTAGTATCAAATTAAGTTTCTTATTAAGTTTTGGATTCTTGTTTAATGTTGATTAGTGATGATTATTTGGGTTTAATTTCTACATCAATTGGGTAATTAATTCAAGTGTTGATGTTTGTCTCTTTGAGTTCTAGTTCATGTGTTAGTATTTGATTAGTGGTTGCAATTTGGAGTTTTGATTCATCTTCAAACTTTAAGAGCAAAGTTCATTTAGAGTTTTTAAAAAAATATCAGATTCTGTCCTCACTGTTCTTGGCTGATTTAGAGCCTCTTTTAGCCATTTCTGGGTTCTGTTTTCTGCATATGACTTGTTGAGCTCCGAGTCGGCGTCGCATGGGAACTTGAATCGCCCCAAAATGAGTTCGTATGAGAGAGTTATGCCCAAAATACTAACAGGGTGTCTTGAAATCCGAAAATAGCATTTTGGATTTGCTTGTTCATAATTAAAGTTTGGGTTCAAATTGAGTACTCCAAGTGTTTAGGGTTATTATTTATTATTCAATTGAGTTTTATTGATTGATATTGTTGAGTTATGGGTTCTTATTTGATTAGTATGGGTAATTGGTTCTAGTATCAAATTTGGGAACTTAAGTATCGATTGGGTATTTGATTAGTTGATATTATGTGGGTATGATATAAGTTGGGTATTTGGGATTTAAAATTGGTTAAACTCCATTGATAGTAACTCAAGTTTTACATGTTGATGGTTGATGATGAATTGATTGGTATTGTAAATATTGATTGTTATTCATGGCATAGAAAGGTAACCTACAAGCAAACTACTATCTTTGAAATTTAATTCAAGTATTTCAAAGTTTAAGTTATGGTTTATAAGGTGTGGTATTACTGCTATTGATATTTGAGCAAAATCGTATAATTTTTTATGTTTGAAACTTTGGATTTTAACTTTGTTTTGACCTTGCTTCTAGTTCTTGGTCAAAATTATGTTTTGTATGTTCACAATTTTATAAATATGAGCTTTTCAATATTGTACTATGAAAATGAGTTATGATTCTTGATTTTAAAGAAAATCAAGAGACTTATTGATTCGTTTTATATTAAAATGTTCGACATTGAAAAATGTCCGTTTTTGGGAATTGGCAACTGATATTTATATTCGGATTATTGTGAAATCCTATAGCTTGATGATAGGTAGTAGTTATGCGGATCGGTCTCGAGCCCCCGATCCCCTTTCGTTCTTGCAAGAACCGTATTTTCGGTGATGACGATCACCCGTGTTCTCAGGATTTAGATCAATCCTACTTCCTGAAAGTCCATTATATTCCCACATTTTAAACTGTTATTACAATATTGTTTTTAATGAGTTTTGAATAATTATGTTTGGTATATATAGTTTTGTTTGTTTTGCAATGAAATCATATGTTTCATTTGCCGTATTATTTCGCTATTAACTTGTAAAGTTATAGTCGTATTTTGATTCGTTATGAACTAAAGGTTCATAGCTGTATTTATGTCGATACCAAACGGTCTTTTAAAAGAGTTTGGATTTGGATAAAATAATGTTCATAAATGGTTACCAAGTGAACATGGAATTTGATTGGAGATGTTTGTTAATGACTTGTATATAAATGTAATAGTTAGTTGGATAACTCAACAATTCAATTGTTGACAGTTTTTGATGGGGCCTATCTCTTACGGACGATAGATCCACTTTCAGGTTGCGAACTTTAGTGCGGATGGATGTACTGCTCCTTTATGTGTCATGTGTTGCGATAGCGAGGATATCGCTTTTGGAAGTTAACTTATAATGATATTTTGACAAATCATGTGTTGTAAAAATTTTAAAAATAAATTTAGATATTTTATAATGTATTAACTTAGTTTATAACTGGGTTGTAAGTAATTGTATTACAGTTATGTAAAATTTTTAAATACTCTGATATTGGTTGCTGTGGCTATTGAGCCACAGGTCAGATTCAGCCCAGACTTCTATAAGTCTTCCACTGTGCTTTGTAGACAATATTATTATATTGTCTACGCTGATTTGGGCTGTTTAAATAATCTAAGTAAATTTGATGCTAGAAGTCATGAAGGTATATTTCTTGGATACTCATTAAATAGTAAAGCCTATAGAGTTCTAAATAAGTACAAGTATGGTTGAGGAAAGTATATATGTAATATTTGATGAATCTGACAATGGAACATTAAGTGAAGGATTTAAAGAGTTAAACCTTAATAAACATTTCGATGATATAAGTGATGAAGAATTAAATGCTAATGGTATTGGTGGAGTTAAAAGGAAGAACATGCAGGATACCATACAAACTCTTGATTAGGTTGAAGGAAAACAGGTTGTAAACATTGAAGACTCACAACCTGATCTTGAGACCCAATCTCAAGACCTGGAAACAGCTCCTGAACGTACTGCTTTTGATACGCCAATTAGAAATCCCTCAATGGAAGTAGGTACAAGTTCTTTGAATGATTACACACCATCTATACTATGAAGAAGACTTAGAATGTCATCTCAACATCCTCCAGAAAACATCATAAGTGATCCAAACAAAGGTACGCAAACTCAATCCTCTCTTAAGAATTTATGTGCATTTTCTGCTTTTTTTTCTCTTGTAGAAGCAAAGGATGTTAAAGAATCTATACAAGAACCATAGTGGATCATTGCTATGCAAAATGAATTAAATGAATTCGAAAGAAACAAAGTTTGGGATCTAGTTGAAAGGCCTCCAGATCGTACTATCATTGAAACTAGATGGGTCTTTCGCTACAAGCTCAATGAGGATGGAGACATTATAAGGAATAAAGCAAGGCTGGTAGCTCAAGGTTATAATCAAGAAGGTATAGATTATGACGAGACTTTCACTCCAATTGCAAAGTTAGAATCTATCCGTATTATGCTTGCTTTTGCTTCATATATGAATATTAAACTATATCAAATGGATGTAAAATGTGCTTTCATAAATGGCTACTTACAAGAGGAAGTATATGTTAAACAACCACCTGGTTTTGAAAATCCCGATCTACCTAATCATGTATTTAAACTAAACAAAGCACTATATGGCTTGAAACAAGCTCCAAGGGCTTGGTATGACAGATTTAGCTCACATTTACTTGAAAATAACTTTCAACGAGGTGAAATTGATAAAACGCTTTTCAATAAAACTAAAGGAAAAGATATTCTTGTTGTTCAAGTATATGTTGATGATATATTGTTTGGAGCTACTAATGAGTCTTTGTGCAAGGAATTTTCTGAGATTATGTGCAAGGAATTCGAAATGAGCATGATGGGAGACTTAACATTTTTTCTTGGATTACAAATAAAGCAAAAGAAAGATGGCATATTTATTTGTCAAAGTAAATATATTAGATATTTGCTAAAGAAGTACAATATGGATCAATGCAAAATTGCTAATACGCCTATGAGTGCAACACTAAGTCTAGACCAAGACATAAATGGTAAGAGTGTTGATTAAAAGACTTATAGAGGTATGATTGGTTCTTTATTGTTTTTAACTGCTAGTTGTGCTGATATTATGTTTAGTGTTTGCTTATGTGCTCGTTTTCAAGCTAACCCAAAAGAATCTCACTTAACAGCAGTTAAGAGAATCTTTAAATATTTGCATGGGACTAAAGACTTCGGTCTATGGTACCCTAGTTGTGGAAATTTTAGTTTGATTGGTTTTTCAGGTGCTGATTATGCTGGTTATAAAGTGGATAGAAAAAGCACTTCAGGATCGTGTCAATTCTAGGGAAATTCATTGATCCCATGGTAAAAAGCAAAATTCAGTTGCTTTATCTACAGTTGAAGTATACATAGCTGCAGGTGCGTGTTGCTCTCAAATCTTATGGATTGCACAACAGCTTCCAGATCTTAGAGTTGATCTCAAAGGCATTCCAATAAGATGTGATAATACAAGTGCAATTTGTATTACTAAAAATCAAGTACAACATTCACGTACAAAATACATAGAGGTTCGTCACCATTTCATACGTGATCATGTTGAAAAAGGTCATATTACTCTATCCTTTATCTTTACAGAAGATCAATTAGTTGATATATTTACAAAACCTTTAAGTCATGATTGGTTTGCATATATTCGTATGGAACTTGGCATGCTAAATGATGTTGCATGAACTAAGGGGGAGTAAGGGTTTAATAGTAAAGGTAAAATGTTACTAAATACTAAGTATATATTTAGGAGGAGTATTTCATTTTATTTACATGATCTAAATTGCATATATATGTGTTTATACATGTTTTTGAGAATTGAAAATTAAATTTCAATTTCTTAAAAAAAATAAATTTAAATACCTTTAATCAATAAAGGATTTTTAATTATCTTAAAAAAAATTGTTTGATGATTTTAATCAATAAAGGATATTTAATTTCAAATAATTCCACCATCTGTTGAAGCTACACCAATTACTACTTCCCCTGGTAAACCAAAACCTTCCAAGAAAAGGAAGACTAGGTCCAGAAAGTGATTTTAATTTCTGTTGGTTGACAAACAATATTTTTGTTTTCGGCAAACAATATTTTTTTTCGTTAACAATCCCAACATTTTATCCCTATTTTTTTTTATGAAAGTCAAAAAGGGGGAGAAATTATTATGCAAATTATGTTTATATTTGGTTGCTTGCTTTGCATGTTGCATATTAATGCTTAGTGTTGCATATTAGTTTTGCTAGATGATGCATAATGATTGTTCATTGCTGGATGCTGGATGCTTTCATGTTGATTTCATTTTTTATTGATCAAGTAGTTTATATATCATTATATATCATTTTTAAAAAGGGGGAGAAATTTTAAAAAAATTTAAGAAATTTGAGAAAAATATGCTTATTGATTTGTTGCTGATTTTGTTGATTATTTATCTTAATTCTTAAACATAGCTACTTGATGATACATGTTTGATGATACGTTTCTAGTTACTAATTATTGTTCATGATGTTTGATAATCATGATTTTTGATATGATGAATATTGATTATTATACCATTGCATGTATTGTGATTAGTTATTTGTTTACTTGTGATAATAGTTTATCTTATTAATGATTTCAATATCCATGCATGAAGATTTATTGGTTTATATTATTCTGATTTGAAACTGTTTTCAAAGTTTTGAAAACATTCTGATTAATGATATCTTGTTATTCTTATTATGTTTTTCAACTCATGTTAACTTAGTAATATGATTTAGGAAAATATGGTTTTGACTTTCATCAATGGGGAGATTGAAGACTCAACTCTCTTAAATGATGATAATTCAAAACACATATTAATTAAACAAATAAAATTAGTAATTACATTTAGTTATTTAAGTCGGTCTAAAATCATATTGAATATAAAGTGAATAATTGTTATATATTTTTAAGTTCGAAATATTGAAATATGTTTAAATGACTTAAATTTATCTTAAGGTTAAATGTATAAGTCTTGAAATAAGTTTAAATGGCCTTAAAATAATTGTGTTTACAATAAGGTTATTTTTGTAATTATATTTAAATTATTTTAATAGGTCAAGGTTTATTAAAATTATCTTTGAAATATATTTTTTATAGGTCAAAATATATTGAAATTAAGTTTGAATATGTTAGTACACGTTTATAATTGTGTTTACAATAAGGTTATTTTTGTAGTTATATTTGAATTATTTTAATAGGTCAAGGTTTATTAAAATTATTTTTGAAATATTTTTTTTATAGGTCAAAATATATTGAAATTAAGTTTGAATATGTTATTACACGTTTTATTTTATTACATAAGGATATATTTTGAATTTGAATTTTAAAATGTGTGTTTAAGATATTTAGTTGATTGAATGTTAAAGTACAACCTAACACACGTTTTGTTATTAATAGTACATGGTTAATATTTAAATTTGAATAAGTTGTTAAGCTATGATAATTAAAGAGTTTCC
>NC_080062.1:21133267-21170767 GCF_026212465.1 Amaranthus tricolor | reverse complement strand
TTCAACTCCACATTTTTTTTAAAGTCAAACTTAGGGTTGAAAACTGGTCCCTCATCCACCTTATCCTCATCTGAATCTACTCCACTGCCTTCCTCCTCTGAGTCTTCATTCAAATCATCATCTTCTCTGACTTGAACCTGTTCATCCCCAGCAGTCAGTTGAGGGAAGTTGTGTTGTTGCAGGCCCTTCTCAACCCTACTGTCCAAGTTCTTGGTGACACCCTCTGAAAATAAATCCCCACCTTGTCTATCTTCATCAGCCGCTCCATCATAGATTAGATCATCCTCTGGTTCAATCTGGCGTTCTGGTTGTTCAATGGTTAGTTGTTGAACATAAGCCTTTGTTATTCTCCTCAAGGCTGCTAGTTTTTCTGATTTTTTGGACTGAGGGTTTTTGCTTTTATATCCCATATTATTGTGGTCTAACTCAACTTTTGGGCCAACAAAAGTACTTTGGCAACCTTCTAATACCTTAGGCCCAGCCCAATCCATATTCTTTCCAGCATCTTCATATTCAAAATTGTCCTGACATCCATCATCATCATTATCCACCTCAAATCCATCATGATCATTATCCTCCTCACCTCCCCCACAAGCAACACAAGATCCCACAACAAATATACTCTGATAATACTCAACAAATACAGTAATGAAATTATTCTCATCTTTCGTTGCCAATACATCAACTAAAGGTGTGTTGGGTGTAAATTCAATTAAACCATTCATCAAGCTCCTCCTAACTGATTGTACAATACCAAAGTAATTAATTTCAGAACAACCTGCTATGATATCAAGGCACCCATCATCATACAACCTCGTTTTCTTCTTAATAATAAACCGTCCCTCATGCCATATTTTTAGGTTGAAAATGGTTTTGATTCTAGTTGAAGGATTAAATAAAGGGTTTTTGGTCCTCATCTGCACAATTACCAATTACAATCCCTAACTTCAGAACTGTACAAATACAATATACTAATGCATACCAATTAACAATTCAATTAACAATTCAATTAACATTGCCACTAAACCCAATTAAAGAAATGAAAAGGCAGTAACTTTAAGGGGGAAAAAAACCTTACCTTTTACAGTTGAGAGGAAGTAAAAGCGCTATCAATCTTCGGTCACAATCTACATTGGTGACAAATGAGAAATCAGACAAGAGAAGAGTAGAAAGTGAAGGGAAATCTGGAGGGAAGGAAATGAAGTTGAAGAAGAGGCAGTAGAAACTCACGAAGTATTGTGTATCATTATACTTCCCTGAGTTTGCAATCAATCGCGTATTATGCAAGTGATATAACATAGTCAACACCTGAAACTTGACAAAACTCACCGGAATTTGATTTAAGGTGTTTTTTTTTTAATAAAAGTCTCTTAAAAGGTGTTTTTTTACAAAATAAATTTTAAAAGATTTTTTTTTTTACAAAAAACTGATTTTATAAGGTATTTCTTTGCAAATTTTTACACACACACACACACATACACACACACACACACACACACACACACACACACACACACACACACACACACACACACACACACACACACACACACACACACACACACACACACACACATATATATATATATATATATATATATATATATATATATATATATATATATATATATATATATATATATATATATATATATATATATATATATATATATATATATATATATATATATATATATATATATATATATATATATATATATATATATATATATATATATATATATATATATATATTTTGTGAATTTGGAAATATATATAACACAAAGCGGAATACGCAACCACTGTATGGCGACCAACCCTAACACCCGGCATAAAAAACCCCGCAGGGGAAAAAGCCATTGGAAAGGGAAGGCGCGATACAGACACCCAGAAACAGCATACGGGTGCGCTATGAATCTACACATACACCATGATCGCCTTATAACATAATTTTACATATACGGCCCTATATCACCTTACACACCAAAGCTAGCGGTAAATACTGCTATAAATAGATGCCTAAACTAGCTGAAACTCCATGGGGTGGTATAACAGTTAGTCCTAGATATTCCTTTGCCCAAACTCCAATCCTGCTCTTCAATGAGTAGACAAACCTGTGCATATTTATGGGGCAATTTTCGAATCTGATTTTGTTTCTTTCATACCAGATGGAGCAGATGACGCATCCAAACACCAGACCCCACAATTTGTGACGATTTCTGCCTTTTACTAGACCCATCCACTCAATACCGAACATCGAACATCGATTTTGGAAGACCGCTGAGATTCCCCACCATTTCACTATTTCCATCCAGGTTCTCCAGGCGAAGTCGCATGAGAAAAGGATATGCGGGTTTGACTCCGCTTCAGTGTTGCAGAATGGGCAGGTTCCCCTTTGGGGGGCGATAATACCTTTTTCTACAAGAAAGTCAGCAGTTTTGAGTCTCTCTAGGCTCGCAAACCATACTGTCAACTGTGCTCTAGGGGGAATAAATTTGTGCCATACAAGCTTGATTGTGGCATTGGAAAGAATGGGCTGTCTGTCCTGGATCATTTTCGCTCCAATGTATTTTGTCGGATATAACATGCTCCCCGAGGGTTTCCAGATCACGCAATCTTCCGTGTCCCTATCGGGCATGATTAGTTGGATGCTGCTTTTTAACCTGTCAACCTGATCAATTTCCCAATCGTACAGATTTCTGCGCCATATGAGATGCCAAGACCAGGAGCTTTCATGCCAGCTTCCCATTTGACTTACTCGTAGACTCTTCTGTAGCGATAGTGTGAACAGTCTTGGAAAGACCCTTTTAAGTACACCAACCTCACACCAACGATCGTGCCAAAATTGGACCGAAGACCCATTTCCTACATTGACCGCCATGCCTTCTTCTATGATTGATCTCATTTTTGATGTATCTGCATCGTTGCTAAGTAGGTGTGACCATGTGCCTTCTTTGACTTTTCAAAACGTATCCGATGATGCCTTTTGCCCCTTGATATCATGGACGGATTTCACAATTCTTTTCCACAGGGAGTTTTCAGCGTCGGAGAACCGCCACCACCATTTAAAAAGAAGGATCAGATTTTTGTGCATAATGTTTCCAATCCCTAGACCACCCATCTCTTTCGGAAGTGCGATGTCGGACCATTTTATCCTAGGACGAACCAACCTATCACTGCTCACCCCATTCCAGAAGAATTTCCTCTGTAGGCTGACAATTTCCTTTGCAATGGACTTCGGCATTCTAAAGATGCTCATGTAGTTGACAAGTAGGCAGTTGAGGACACTTTTTATGAGGGTCAACCTGCCGGCTCGTGAAAGGAACTTGACTTTCCATGAGGCTAGCCTATATTGAATCTTTTCTAGCACTGGCTTCCAGGCCGATCGTCTGTTCATATGATCACCAAGAGTAAATCCCAAGTAGGTAAACGGACATGAAGAGTGAGCGCATCCCATGTTTGTAGCCGTATCTCTGGCCCACTCCAGGTCATTTGCATTCCAAGATATAAAGCATGATTTGCTGTAGTTCAGATTTAATCCAGACATCATTGCAAAAACGTCTAGGATCCTGAAATAGTTTGTAATGACTCTTGGGTTCTTGGGGGCAAAAATGAGGGTGTCATCTGCAAACTGGAGATGTTTAAGGATAACTTTTTCTATGCCGATATGTACCGCCTCGATCAGATTCACTTCCTCCGCCTTTTTCAGAAAGCACACCAGTGCTTCACTAACAAGGATGAAGAGGTAGGGGGACAGGGGGTCGCCTTGTCTGAGCCCCTTTTCCATTCTAAATGGTTTCAGGGGGGATCCATTGAGGAGAATAGACAACGATGCAGACGACACGCAATTCATAATCCATGATATCCATTTTCTACCAAACCCCAGCTTTACCATAACCATGTTCAGGAAGGACCAATTGACTGAGTCATACGCCTTTTCAAAATCAAGTTTGATGAGGGTACCTGATAGTTTCTTTTTCTTCAGCCATCTTATGGATTCGTTGGCGATCATAACTCCATCGAGTATTTGTCTGTTACCCATGAAAGCTGTTTGTGATTCATCGATTAGAAATGCAATAACTTCCTTAAGACGGAGCGAGAGGATCTTTGAGATGATTTTATACAGGGCGCCCACCATGCTTATCGGCCTGTAGTCCTCAATAGATGTTGGGGATCCGATCTTGGGTATCAGGGTCACCCATGTGATGTTTAGATGGCTCAGAGATGCTCCGTTCACAAAGAAATCCAACACAAACTCATATATATCATCCTTCAAGACCTCCCACATCTCCCTGATAAACTTAAAATTGAACCCATCATAACCTGGGGCTTTGTCTGTACCACACGCCCATACCGCTTGCTGAACTTCCTCTCTGGATGGGACTGCTTCTAGATACAGCACTTGCTGAGGCGAAAGCTTTTGGTGGTTTTCCAGGTTAAACTCAAAAGACGGGGTTTGCAGCTGTTTATATCTCTGGACGAAATAGCTTCTAATTTCATGCTTGAGATTCGAGACCCCCTGTACCCTGCTGCCATTGATGCAAATTTGAAGGATCTCATTCTTCTTTCTTTTGTAAATCGTTGAAGCATGGAAGAATTTTGTATTATGATCCTTCATGTTGAAGCCGTAGGATCTTGCTCGTTGTGTATATATATATATATATATATATATATATATATATATATATATATATATATATATATATATATATATATATATATATATATATATATATATATATATATATATATATATATATATATATATATATATATATATATATATATATATGTATATATATATATATATGTATATATATATATATATGTATATATATATATATATATATGTATATATATATATATATATATATGTATATATATATATATATATATATATATATATATATATATATATATGTATATATATATATATATATGTATATATATATATATATATGTATATATATATATATGTATATATATATATATATATATATATATATATATATATATATATATATATATATATATATATATATATATATATATATATATATATATATATACATATATATATATATATATACATATATATATATATATATATATATACATATATATATATATATATATATATATATATATACATATATATATATATATATATATATGTGTGTGTGTGTGTGTGTGTGAGTGTGTGTGTGTGTGTGTGTCACGGTATCACCTAATTTATTTATTTAAATTAGTAATGTCATTTTGCCTTAATAACCTTTGACCTTTTGGATTGACCTTGACTTTTAGTCAATGGGCCTTTCCTGGATTCTCCCAACTCTTCAGTTGGCCCATAAGCAAGTGACCCACACTTCCCACTTCTCTCTCATTGCTTGGTTCTCCTTCTTCCAAGGCTGATAATTGCCCACTACCCCCATGATAATCCACCTCTCCTCAGAAATAACTTCTTTCTTCACCATTATAAAAAGAAGTGAACAGCTGAAAGGAAGAGATCATCTGAAAATAATCCTCTTAAGTATCCTTACTCATACTCCACTTCATTAGCCTACCCAAATTCCAGCATTATCAACCCCGACATCTTCTTGCATTCAGTTTATAACCATCTACTCAATAATCTCATATCAACGTTCTAACTTGAGCGTCGGAGGGGTTTTTCGGGAGATCACCCCCAGGACAAGGCTAACGTGTTGTTTTATAGGAATTCAAGTCGCTTCCTTCCACGAATCGCCACTCCTGATAACACTACCATTTACGGTATTTCAAGTATCTTCCACTTCCTCGTTTCATTATCGAAACAGTTTGGCGCCGTCTGTGGGGATTGAATAAAAAGTCATGGCTCCTAAGAAGAATCTGACCCAAACAGCTACCGTGCATAGCACAGATACAGACACTTCCGCAAGTCACGCTAACAACCAAGCCGTGACTCGTCGTGATCAGGACATGCTGGCACGAAACCTCACTGCCGCTTTCTCCGAACAACTCCGCGTCGTCATAAATAATAATCCTGCTCAACAACGAGTGTTAGAGGACATGGCGGACCAAATAAAAAGTTTGCAGGAACGAATCGAACCCCATCAAGAGATACCAAAGTCTCATAAATCTCAAGAGGGGAACTCGAGGACTTCCCACTCCAGTAGGCGCAACAAGAAGAGGCGGGAGAGATCCAGAACCCTCACAAGCCTCGACAAGACGAATCCGCGAGGTGATGAATCTAAAACCGCCTCTCGAGACGCCCGTACCTTCCTAGAAATCAAGAAATAAAGGGCGTCTGAAAGCGTTCAATCGTTGGTAGATAAAAGGAGGGAAGAAAGGAAAAAGGCACAACTCGCGAGATCTAGCCGTCCCATCAGTCCCGTCACTATGCCGCGGAATGAGGACAACAGTAGTAGCCTTCATGAAGATCTCACACCAATAATCTCTCCGTTGGCTCCGGAGATACTGAATACTCCCAACCCTGGGAAAATAAAGATCCCAAACATGGCGGCCTTCGATGGAATGTCCTGCCCAGAGGAACACCTAATGGCCTACAAGAACCTGATGCTGTTGTATACCACTAACCCATCACTGTGGTGCAAATTCTTCCCAACTACTCTTACAGGAGTAGCTTTGACATGGTACACCTCCCTTCCAGGAGGAAGTATCCACAACTTTGCCCAACTGGAAGGCAAGTTCCTGGGTCATTTTATAGCATCCAGAAGACAGGAAAAATCAAACTTCCATTTGCTCAGCATTACACAATTGGAAGGAGAGTCCATATCATCATACTTGAAAATTTTCCACGAGGCGGTATTGGAAGTAACTGATTTGGAAGAGTCAGTTGCATTAAACGCCCTGTTCAATGGAATGAAGGCTCAAAGGCTGAAGTTCCAGTTGGTCGAGAGCCAAGTAAAGACATATGCGGAGGACATGAAGCAGTGCCAAAGCTATGTCACGGCCTCCGAAATATGTCAGGCACATGATCCTAAGAAACGAAGGTCAAAAAAGAAGGATCTCACAGTCAATCATTCCTCAAGGAGCAGAGAGGAACATTCATCTAGGAGGGAAAGAAACTACTTGCCGCGTCGTCCAGAACCTCCGTCGGATATGGGGCCTCCACGATCCAGACACGTATATGTCGCTGAAGGGGAGCCCAGGACGCGGAATTTACTAGATGGAGGCAACGATCCGCTGTTCAACCGGAACAGGAAGGACATATTCTTCGCCATCCGGGATCAATTGCCAACTCCACCTCCTACTACCACCCCCTCTGATCGACGCAACTACAATCTGTGGTGTGATTATCACAAAGAGCACGGCCACACTTTGGCCCAATGCCGCGAACTCAAACGTATCCTACATCAATTGGCCGATGAGGGGAAATTGTCCAGATTCATCAACCGGAAGGACTATGATGCTGGAAGAGAAGCAGAAAGGAGGCCGTGGAATCAAAGACGCAGATCCCCCAAAAGGGATGAGGCCAGGCGCGAAAGTTCCAACACACAAGGAACTATCAACATGATTTTCGGTGGATACACTGAAGAATATCCTACCATCTGCGCCGCAAGAAACAGCATCCACACTCTGCTAAAAGGGCCCCCAAAAGCCTCATCAAGTGGACCGATCATGAGGTTCGATGCCACGACCTCCCAAACGTTGCAACAACCTCATACTGACCCTATGGTGGTCACCCTCAAAATTGGGAAAATGAAAGTCAAGAGAGTACTCGTAGATACCGGGAGCACAGCTGAGCTCATAACATTGGAATGCCTAAGAAAAATGAAGTTCCAAGAAAAGCACTTACAACCCCCCGACAAACCGCTGATCGGGTTCGGGGGAAGTCAGGTCATTCCACTAGGCACGATCATTCTTCCCGTGCGGGTGGGGGAAAGAAATGAAAGCAGAACCGTGCCCATACGATTCACGGTGGTGGATCTCACCTTTCCCTACAACGCTATCATGAGGCTTCCACTCATCAATAAAATCAAAGCCGCGATCTTCCCTCATCAACTCCTGCTACGATTTAAGCGAGATGATAGACAAGTGGGTATCCTCAAAGGGGATCAGGTGACGGCACGCCAATGCCTCATCAACACCTTAAAACAAGGAGCTCCCGTCACCCCCTCCAAAAGGGAAAGGGAAGAAGATCCCCCGACGGTCATGAGCGTGTATCTGGAGAACCCTAACACGCACGAAAGGCCCCACCCCATAGAAAGATACGAGGAGGTAGACATGTTCGAAGGAAAACGCATCAAGATAGGGAACGATCTTCCTGGCCATGTCAAACAAGATATCATGGCCACCCTTACTGAGTTCCGCGACGTCTTTGCTTTTTCCACGGAAGAAATGCCTGGCATCCCTACAAGTATCATGTGCCATAAACTTGATATAAAACCAGGCTATAAACTCGTGAAGCAAAATCTGCGACATCAGGGAAGAGAGCGAATAGAGGCCGCCCGAGAAGAAGTGGAGAAGCTGCTGAGAGCCGGATTCATCAGAGAATGCAAATATTCCGATTGGCTCTCCAATGTCGCCCTCGTGAAAAAATCCAATGGCAAGTGGAGGATGTGCGTTGACTTCACGGATCTGAACAAAGCATGCCCCAAGGACGATTATCCCCTCCCAAAGATAGATCGTTTGGTAGATTCCACTGCAGGCCACGCTCTACTGAGTTTCATGGATGCTAACGCCGGCTACCATCAGATTCCCTTGGCCATAAAAGACCAGCCACATACGGCATTCATCACAAATGCTAGGGTATATTGCTACAAAGTCATGCCCTTCGGGCTAAAGAATGCCGGAGCCACTTATCAGAGAATGGTCAACAAAGTCTTCCAATCTCAGATAGGCCGAAACTTGGAGGTATACGTGGACGATATGATCACAAAGAGAAAACAGGCGTCTCAGCATGCCGCGGACTTACGCGAGACGTTCAATACCCTCCGAAAACACCAAATGAGACTCAATCCTGAAAAGTGTGTATTTGGAGTCACCGGAGGGAAGTGCCTTGGCTTCCTTGTTGACGAAAGAGGAATAAAAGCTAACCCCGACAAGATACAGGCAATCCAAGACATGAAGTCCCCTAGATCCGTAAAAGAAGTCCAAAAGCTAACGGGATGCATAGCTGCCTTGGGGAGATTTCTATCAAAGTCCGCGGACAGATGTTCGCCCTTCTTCAAAACCCTCAAGCAAAGCAAGTTCGAATAGACGAGAGAAGCCGAAGAATCCTTCCAGCAGTTAAAAGAGCACTTGTCCTCCTTGCCAAAACTAGTTTCGCCATTCAACGGGGAAAAGCTAGTCTTATATGTCTCGGTCTCCGAATACTCCCTATCAGGAGTATTTTTCGCCGAAAGAGAAAAGAAGAAATTCCCCGTATATTACGTAAGTCATGCCTTTCGAGGATCCGAGGGGAACTACAGCGAAGCAGAGAAGGTCTTATTTGCAATCGTGATGGCGAGCAGGAAATTGAAACCATACTTCCAATCCCACCAGATCATCGTCAGGACCGGCCAGCCTTTGAAGAAGATTCTGGAGGGAAAAAACAAATCGAGCCGCGTCACTGATTGGGCTAATCAACTTGCAGATTTCGACATTGAATATGAACCGCGAACAGCAATCAAAGCACAAGCCTTGGCTGACTTCATTGCCGAAAGCACTATCCCCCATCCACCGGAACCTAATCAAGAATGGAGGTTGTATGTAGATGGATCCTCAACACAATCAGCAAGCGGAGCTGGGCTGTTGATCGTGTCTTCTGCCGGGGTCCGTATGGAAAGAGCGGACAGATTCGAGTTCACGGCCTCTAACAATGAGGCAGAATACGAAGCATTACTCATTGGGCTCAAAATCTGCTATGAGGCAGGGGCTAAAGTATTATCCACTTTTTCTGATTCCTAGCTAATAGTCGGACAAGTGAATGGGGAATTCGAAGCCAAAGATGATAGCATGAAGATGTGCCTGCAAAAAGTAAGAGAATTTTTGTCAAGAAATTCGACAAATTCACATTGGTCCACATCCCAAGGTCTTAAAACACACAGGCCGATTCCCTGGCAAAGCTCGCCAACTCAGCTGAGACATCCACGGCTCGCGAAATTATTTGGGAAGTATTTCCCAACCCCAGTATCAACCTCATGGTTAACACCATTGATAAATCGGAAATGTGGATGGAGCCGTACATCAAATATTTGCAAAATCAGACGCTCCCCCAAGATGAGAATCAGGCAAAAGTGCTTCAAAAGAAGGCCAGATGGTTCGAGCTCCACGAAGGCACACTCTATAAAAAATTATTTACCCTTCCCCTTTTAAAATGTGTTTCTCCTGAAGAAGGAAACTACATCCTTCGCGAAATACACGAAGGTGGATGCGGCATACATCAGGGAGTACGAACTGTCATTGGCAAAATCCTCAGAAGCGGATATTATTGGCCCTCGCTCAGGAGTGACACGGAAGCTGAAACAAGTACACCTTCTACATATGACCAGCACAAGGGTAACACTGGGAACAGTATAGAGGAACAGCGTGCTGAACCTAAATCAACCCAAGTTAAGGAAGCTGATAAACAAAGAACGGAGGTACAGCTACTCAATAATATGAACGTACATGGCCCAGCATGGAGAAAAGCGTACACAGTTCTATATATAAAAGAGGATGGATAAGGAACAGCTGGAGAAGGAACAGTTAGGTGTTCCCAAAACCTGACAGAAGAACTAGCGCATTCTATTTTAAGCCTTCTATTAGAGCCGTTAGAACTTAGGCGCCTTTTTCTTGATTTTTAGCCGTTAAGAAGAGAAAGCCAAATCTATAAATAAGGCTCCCCTCCAGTTTGTAAGGGATATTCAATAATTCAGATTTGATAATTCATATTCAGTTGTAATCATTCAGAAGACAAGTGTCTGTTTCTGTTTGTTCTTCATTTTCTGTTAGAGAGTTTGAGTGTGTTCAAGCCTTCACGGATTCATACTTCTCCAAGATCACGTTGATCTTTGTGAGAATTGTGAGGATTAAGGCCTTGTATTCCTTAGGGGAATCGGTGTCTTCTTCCAGGATAAGTAGTCCTTCAAGATTACTTAGAATTCGCCTTAAAACAACCCTTTGATCGAGAAAACCTTTATTCTTTGATTGTCTGAGTGATGTGTGAATAATCAAAGAAATCATAAACAAATCTTCCGCTGTAAACTTGTTCCAACTTGGTATCAGAGCCATGTTCTGAGGAGGGACACAAGGAGATACGAGGTAATAGGTAACTTTGCGTTTTCTGAGAAGAAGATTAATCAGGAAATCAGGTATCGTTTGTATTTTGTTTCAATTGGAAATCACAGGTATAAATTCAATTCTTCGTTGTTATTAATTTCTGTGATTGAGATTTGTAGAGTTCAACTGAATCATCTTACACCATTAATTGTGGAAAAAGATTCCTGAAATCTGATTCTATTGTCATTGCATGCGTATCAATTTGGTGTTCGATAATCGAAATTTTTGATTTTTCGCAAAATTGATTCATATAAGTCAGTTCTTGATTGTTTTAACTGTGTTCTTTGATAAGGAGTTAATCGCCTTCACTTACAAATTTGGAAACTTTGCGTTGTCTTTTAAAATTGTTGGTTTAAGTAATCTGATTCTTGAAAATTGTTCGGTGAAATTAGGGTTTATACATCAGTGCATTCGTTGTTGTTTTTGGAAATTGGTTGTTGGGAAAGTTTCTTGCAAGATTGTGGTTGGTGATTATTTGAATTGTGCATTTGTTTTGGTTTCTGGAAAACTTGTTGTGAAGATCTTCTTGCAGGTTCTGGTAGTTAGTTGTCTTACCATTGTTTTGTTTGTGAGTGTCTTGGAAAATATGGACATAGATGAGAATTTAGAAACCCTTACCAATTTAGTCCAGCAACTAGCCTTGACTGTAGCCAATAATATGGGGAATCAAGGGGAAAGACCACAAAAGCTTCTGCAAAACAATAGGAACAGTGAGGACAAAACCTTGAAGATTGACTTACCTAGTTTTGATGGACAATCTCCAGACTCAGAGGTGTATCTAGATTGGGAAGCCAATATGGAAAGATATTTTGACTTCAAGGAAACCCCACTTGAACAGCAATTTAAGCTAGCTAAGATCAAACTGACCAAGCTTGCTGCAATATGACTAGAAGGAGTGCAAAAGCAAAGAAGGAGGGAGGATAGAGAAAGAATCAATACATGGGAAAAATTAAGAAAGCACTTGAGAAGGAAGTATGTCCCACGCAATTATAGACAGCAATTGTATATGAAATGGGGGACATTGAGACAAGATAATAGAACTGTGTCAGATTATATTCAAGAATGGGAACGACTGTCTGTTGTTTGTGACACCAATGAAACTGAGGAGATGAAGGTTGGGAAATTCATAGGAGGACTAAGGGAAGATCTGAGGAAAAAGTTGGAGTTGATTCCAAAACTTACCTTTAGCTTGGCTTGTAGTAATGCTCTCACCTTAGAAAAATATTCTAAGAAGAAATCAAGCATGGGCAGCACCTACAATAGACCAGTGAGGAATTATAACCCAAAGAATATTACTACACCAACACCCACTGTGACTCAGACCAATGCACCAGATAGGATCCCACCAATGACCAATACCACTAAGGATAAAAATCCCAGGGACTTGAAGGGGGTTGTTTGTTTTAAATGTCATGGACATGGTCACATTAAGAGTGAGTGCCCCAATGCTAGAGCCTTCACTGTGCAAGAATGGGCAGAGATTAAAGAAGTAGGTAGACCTAGGGCCATGATGGTTAGCAGAAATGGTAGGGAGGAGTTAGTTTGGCCTTCAACATCTGAGAAAGACCCTGATGGTACATACTGTGTAAATGATGAAGGAGTCTTAGAGACTTTTGAGGGAACTGAGGACAATGAGGAAGAAGGGGACAGAGAGGAAGTGTATCCTGAACCTGATATGCAAAATTTGTTGATTAGAAGAAACTTTCATGCTACCCCAAAGACCAAACCAAATGATCAAAGAGAAAACATCTTCCAAACCAAATGCAAAATTAAGAACAAGGTGTGTGATCTGATCATAGATGGGGGGAGTGAAACTAACTGTGTCAGCAAGGATTTAGTTCAGACCTTAGACTTAGAAACTAAACCACACCCACATCCCTATAAACTAAAATGGTTGGATAGCAAAGCAAGTGGTTTTGTTAAGAAGAGGTGTTTGATTCAGTTTGCTATAGGATCATTTGAGGACAAGGTGCTTTGTGATGTGTTAGACATGACTGCCTGTCATGTGCACTTAGGTAGACCATGGCAGCATGACCGAAGGACTTTACATGATGGCTATACTAATGTTTATACCTTGAGACATGAGGGAAAAATTAAGGACCTTATGCCCTTGCTACCCCACAGGACTGTACCTCCACAGCAACCAATAGGCAGTGTCTTCGCCTTACCTTCACATAAGACAGTAGGCACTTCACTTCCACAGAGACCTGTAGGTAATTTGTCTTTGATAAATAGAAAGGTGAGTATTAAGGAGGTCAGGAGAGAAGGACTAGCCTTTCTTTTGTTTAGTAAGGAAGTAACACAAGAAAGTAGTCAACCAGACCCCAGGATCACTAACTTGTTGGATCAATTTGCTGATGTTTTTCCTATAGAATTACCAGTAGGGTTACCTCCATTAAGGGGTATTGAGCATCAAATAGATCTTATGCCAGGAGCAGCACTACCCAATAAGCCTGCATATAGAACTAGCTCTGAGGAGACCAAGGAGTTGCAAAGATAAATACAGGAGCTTATGGACAGAGGGTATGTTAGAGAAAGCATGAGTCCATGTGCTGTTCCCACCTTACTTGTTCCTAAAAAGGATGGAACATGGCGAATGTGTGTTGATAGCAGGAGCATGAAAGACATTACTGTTAAATATAGGTTTCCCATACCCCGAATAGATGATATGTTGGATGAATTGTCAGGATCTCAATGGTTTAGTAAGATAGACTTGAGAAGTGGGTATCATCAAATCAGGATGAGAGAAGGCGACGAATGGAAGACTGCATTTAAAACCAAATATGGCTTGTATGAGTGGATGGTTATGCCATTTGGGCTAACTGGAGCCCCAAGTACCTTCATGAGATTAATGAATGAGGTCCGAAGACCATTTTTAGGAAGGTTTATAGTGGTGTATCTTGATGACATACTAGTGTACAGTAGGAGTGTAGAGGAACACCTTGACCATTTGGAACAGTTGTTCAAGACCCTTAGGAAACAGAGACTATTTGGGAAACTAGAGAAGTGTTCCTTCTTATTAACTGAGGTTTATTTCTTGGGATTTATAGTAGGGAGACAGGGAGTGCAGGTAGACCCTACAAAGATAGAAGCCATTAAGACTTGGCCAGTACCCACTAGTATCACTCAGGTAAGGTCTTTTCATGGCCTAGCCTCTTTCTACAGGAGATTCATTAAGGATTTTAGCACCATTATGACACCAATCACAGACTGCACTAAGGGGAACACTTTCAAATGGACCACAAAAGCACAATTAGCTTTTGAGAATATTAAGGAAGCCATGTGTAACCCTCCTATTTTGAGACTACCTGATTTCAGTAAACCATTTGAGGTAGAATGCGATGCCAGCAACACAGGAATAGAAGCTGTCTTAATCCAAGAAGGTAGACCTGTAGCATACTTTAGTGAAAAGCTAAATAAAAGTAGGATAAATTACTCAGCCTATGATAAGGAATTCTATGCCATGGTTAGAGCTCTAGAGCACTGGTCCCATTACCTTAAGGGACAGCCCTTTGTCTTGCATTCAGACCATGAGTCCCTTAAACATATCAGTGGGCAAAACAAACTTAGTGCCAAACATGCTAGGTGGGTTGAGTTTATGCAAAGCTTTAACTTTGTTGCTAAGTATAAGACTGGGAAAACTAACACTGTGGCAGATGCTCTAAGTAGGAGAGCACACTTATTAGCTATCTTGGATGCCAAGGTATTAGGTTTTGAAATAATTAAGGAACAGTACCAAACTGATCCAGACTTCAGTACCCTTTACCAACAGTGCAGCCAACAACCACAGGGCCCTTTTAGTATCCAGCAGAGGTTTCTTTTCAAAGGGAACAGGCTATGTATTCCTCGAACATCTTTAAGAACAGCCTTAGTAATAGAGATACATGAGGGAAGCTTAGCAGGACACTTTGGTATACTAAAAACCTTGGACATGTTAGTCAAGCACTTTTATTGGCCAAAAATGTTGGGCACAGTAAGCAAGATCATTTTAAGATGTGAGCCTTGTATCAAGGCAAAAATAACATTCCATAAAGGAGAATACAAACCCCTACCAATTGCACAAAGACCATGGGAACATGTTAGTATGGACTTTATAGTTGCCCTACCTAGAACACAGAGGGACAAAGATGCAGTCATGGTTGTGGTAGATAGGTTCTCCAAAATGAGCCATTTCATAGCATGTAATAAGGTGAATGATGCTAACCAAATAGCCAAGCTTTACTTTGCAGAAATTGTATGGCTGCATGGGGTCCCTAGAACTATAGTATCAGACAGGGATAGCAAATTTTTAAGCTCTTTCTGGAGCACCCTATGGAGACTGCTCAACACCAAGCTTTTGTACAACACCTCTCATCACCCACAAACTGATGGGCAAACTGAGGTGACCAACAAAACATTAGGGTCAATCCTTAGGACTTTGGTAAAGAAAAATCTAAGAGATTAGGACCTTAAGCTGTGTCATGCAGAGTTCGCCTATAATATGAGTCCAAGCTGGGCAACTAAGATATCACCTTTTGAATGTGTATATGGAATGAATCCTATAATACCTATCTCACTAATTGATCTTCCTTCACATTGCAGACCACATGGGGATGCTAAGCAGCATGCTGAGGACATGATAACCATCCATAAGCAAACCAAGAAAAACATTGAGCAAGCTACTGCTAAGTACCAGCAAAAAGTTAATACAAGCACTTCAGCTTCACAAAAGTTCCAGGTTGGAGACTGGGTATGGATTCACTTGAGGAAAGAACGATTTCCAAGGCAGAGGAAAAACAAATTAATGCCAAGAGCTGATGGACCATTCCAAATTACTGACAAATATGGGGATAATGCGTTTAAAGTAGACCTGCCTGATCGATATGGAGTCTCCTCCATATTCAACATAGGGGATTTACAGCCATACTATGATAACTCTGAATTGGGGACAATTCGAGCTGAAGAAGGAGGGAATGAAACAAGTACACCTTCTACATATGACCAGCACAAGGGTAACACTGGGAACAGTATAGAGGAACAGCGTGCTGAACCTAAATCAACACCCAAGTTAAGGAAGCTGATAAACAAAGAACGGAGGTACAGCTACTCAATAATATGAACGTACATGGCCCAGCATGGAGAAAAGCGTACACAGTTCTATATATAAAAGAGGATGGATAAGGAACAGCTGGAGAAGGAACAGTTAGGTGTTCCCAAAACCTGACAGAAGAACTAGCGCATTCTATTTTAAGCCTTCTGTTAGAGCCGTTAGAACTTAGGCGCCTTTTTCTTGATTTTTAGCCGTTAAGAGGAGAAAGCCAAATCTATAAATAAGGCTCCCCTCCAGTTTGTAAGGGATATTCAATAATTCAGATTTGATAATTCATATTCAGTTGTAATCATTCAGAAGACAAGTGTCTGTTTCTGTTTGTTCTTCATTTTCTGTTGGAGAGTTTGAGTGTGTTCAAGCCTTCACGGATTCATACTTCTCCAAGATCACGTTGATCTTTGTGAGAATTGTGAGGATTAAGGCCTTGTATTCCTTAGGGGAATCGGTGTCTTCTTCCAGGATAAGTAGTCCTTCAAGATTACTTAGAATTCGCCTTAAAACAACCCTTTGATCGAGAAAACCTTTATTCTTTGATTGTCTGAGTGATGTGTGAATAATCAAAGAAATCATAAACAAATCTTCCGCTGTAAACTTGTTCCAGAAGCACTTGTCAAACGATGTCCCGATTGCCAGTACCACTCAAAGATAGGAAGGAAGCCCTCTAACTACTTGCCCGTCATGCAAGCCGTCCTGCCTTTCGATAAGTGGGGTATAGATCTCCTTGGCCCCTTCCCACCTGCAAAGGGCAACGCAAATTCATTATTGTGGCTATCAATTATTTCACCAAATACATGGAAGCAGAGGCCCTCATGTCAATCACAGACAAACAAGTTTGTCAATTCATATGGCGAAATATCATCACGAGATACGGTATTCCTCGTGTGTTCATTACCGACAATGGGAGACAATTTGTCAGTAAGAACACAATAGAATACTGCGACGGGTTTGGCATTCAAATCCGATTCAGTTCAGTATCTCGACCGCAAACCAATGGGCAAGTTGAATCAGCAAACAAGGAGATTTTGAACGGCGTCAAAAAGAAAATAGAGGGGGTTAAAGGTACTTGGGACGAAGAACTACCCGTCATCCTATGGGCAAGCCGAACAACCGTCAAAGAGGCAACAGGGCATACCCTATTTTCCCTAGTATACGGATCTGAAGCCATGCTTCCAGTAGAGATAGGCATACCCTCCACAAGATTTACCTACTACTCACACAGCGAGAATGAACAAGGAAAAAGGAAAAACTTAGATCTACTCCCAGAAACACGGGGGAATGCATTGTTAAGGTCCATGGCCCAAAAACAGAAGATGGTTCGCAGCTTCAACCGACAAGTCAAAACAAATCACATTCGAGTTGGCGACTTCGTCCTCCGCAAAGTTGAGGCCACGGGAAAAATCGTAGATAAAGGAAAACTAGGGGCCAACTAGGATGGCCCGTTCAAAGTCATCCGCCTCATCAAACCAGGGACCTTCAAACTAGAAGACATGAAAGGGAAGAAACTACCCCGCCCATGGAATGGAGATCACTTAAAGAAGTATTTCATTTAATAAGATTCGCAAGTGGCCAGTCAATAAGCATCAATTTCATCGTTTCATCCCGCGGCATAGTCGCGTCGTCATTTTCAATGTTAATAATATCAGAAGTTACATTTTCAGAAATACCCAGCTCCAACATTTACAAAAGTATTCAGTTATATTCTACTTCCTCTAGTAATATTGCAAATCTTATTAAATTCAGTAATGTCTATAAGTCGGACCCCTTGAGAGGGGTCCCATAATCAAATTTATTCTAAGTCATCATGAATCAGTGACATCCACGAGTCGGACCCAAAGAGAGGGGTCAAATATCAAAATTATTTTAAGTAAAAATCTCGCCCATCTGTAACATCGATAAGTCGGACCCCTAGACTGGGGTCCAAAAATCAAAGTTTATTCAAAGTTAAATTCAATGTTCTCTATTAAATCAAGTATCAGTGACATCCATAAGTCGGACCCCTAGAATTGGGTCCCAAGGTCAAAATTATTCTAAGTAAATTTTCAATTCCACCCAGCCGTAGCATCGATAAGTCGGACCCCTAAAATGGGGTCCCAAGATCAAAATCTTTCTAAGTAGATTTTCGACCGCATCATTCCCCTTTTTTGGTCGAAAGGAGCCGCGACCCATGAGATAGAACCGGTAGTACTCCAAACACAGCACAATATATTGAAATCAGGAATAATCATTGATCATACGAATAATTCGGCACAAAAATATGATTCGATTCAAAATTACAAAGGTTGATTAAAAATGTCAAGTTTACATTACAAAAATATCAAATATCATCCAGGAAGGCGTCTACATCTCTCTCGGGATCTTGAGGCGGTGGTTGAGGGGACCCGGCCACTCCCTCGCCAAGGCTCAGAGTGAAGCTTATAAATTCTGCAATATCGAACGGCTCCACTTCGATCTCGGATAATTCCCTGGATAAGCCTTGGAGGTTTTTGCCCTCGTCAATCAACAGATTGGATAAATCTAAACACAAACTCTCCAGCTTAGAGAGCGTCAAGTCCTCGGGGACATCCGAGGCTAAGGGAGGAGAGAGAGAGAGTTTATCCAAATCAAGGCATAATGCCTCCTTTTCAGCCGTAATGTCCACTCTCTCCGACCACTCTCTCGCCTCTTCCACGTCCCAATGGGGGTCCACCAGCACCGCTGACTCCCGCTCCAAAATCGGAGCTAGGTTAGCCAAAGCTTCATCTCCCTTTTGATTTGCCTTCTGTTGGAGAGAATCGAAGTCGACGCCTAACTCCGCGGCAGCCAGACGGAATTTTTCGTCACTAATCATGGTACCGGCACCCACCATCTCCGCGGTCAGAGCCCCCAAGAAACTTGACGCCTCCGGCTCATTCGAGGTCAACCAATCCCTTGCTATCCGCGACTTCCTACCCAAGCAAAGCTTGTATATTTTCGCCGCGGATAACAAGGATTGGAATTTATCCGAATCATCCGACACCTGATGCATAAGTGACTGATTTTGTCGAACCAGCCTGACATGAATATCCATCAGGTGCCCGATTTTGTGGCCGAGGGTGGCCGACAGGTTTGAAGCCGCATCTAGACTACCAAAAGTCCCCTCTAGCTTCTTCCTGGCCTTCTCTCGCCATTGTTCTGTTCTGACTAAGCGCTCTTTTAGTTCGACGCACTTAGCCAGCTTTTCTCTTAAGATCGGCAGCTTCTCAAGATCCTCCCTCAGCCTCTTCAGCTCCTCTTCCTGTTCGTTGCAGTGAGAAGTGAGGGCCGCCAGGGTTTCCCTGTCTACGGCACTCTGACGGTTGAGATTCAACTCGAACGATAACCTCAAGTATGTCTACCCAAAAAGAAATCAAGTCAGTAGATTATCCAGCCCTCATATTCAACAGAGTATGAAAAACGTAACGTCATACCTCAGCCGCCGAGGCCTGGAGTTGGCGAACCCTGTCGATAGGAGGCAGGGACTCCAGGTGGTCGACGTCCTTCCTGCTGATCAGGTGGGATGTCGCCCTATTAAAGCGGGTGATCATACCCTTGTGACCCAGTTCATTGAAGAGGGTATCGTGCTGGAAGGGTAAGACTTCCCTGCGGCGATACACCTCCTCTATCCGCGGCTCTGGGGCCGTTGATGACTCCCCGACCTTCTCCTTGCCCTTATTGGAGATGGGAGCCTCTACCGGGGGAATCGACGTCTCCCCTTCCGCCGACCTCGCTTGTAGAGGTACGGTGGCGCGTATGGTATCCTGGGAGGCCCTTTTAGCTGTGCTCTCCCCATGGGAAGGAGAGTCTCTCTTTCTTTTTCTCTCCTTCCCACTCTTCTTTTTCCTCGATTCCCTCTTCTTAGAGGGAATTACCCTCTGAGAGTCATCAGGAATATGGACTCTCTTCCTGTCCTCGAGGAGACGAAGAGCCTCTTCTTCCCCAGGCACCTCGTCTAACCCTTTTTCTACCGTTGCCGAGTCCTACAAGAAAAAAGTTAGAAGAATTTGAAGAAATCCCTCATAGTTCGAAAGATATATGAATTTATACCTTTGGAGGAAGAGGTAGAGGTTTTTCTGCGGGCCGTTGAGTGGCCCCCTGAGCAAATCGCATTACACTGAATTTCTTCATGAGTTCTGGATTTTTTGCCCTTAAGTTTTCCTTGGCTATCCCTGAAAAATCAAGAGTTAGAAACAAGTAGACATACCATGAAAAAGGGAAGGAAGAAATTCGACGACTCTTACTCCGATCAATAGCCAGGCTGATGCCGAATGCTGAGAGGAGGTTCTCATTCTCCAACTCAGGACGACCCGGTATCTAGTTGAGTTGGACATTCATGGGTTTCCTCCCCAATTGAACGTCCATCCTCGCATACTCTATGATCACCGCCTCATTAAAGGAACATTGCGGAATCCCATTATTGAAACCCGAGAGATTGGATTTGATGTCAAAAGAGGTCTTAATATTCCAACCTCCTGAATTGTATAAATAGGCGAACTTTGTCCTATATCCCTTTTGATTGTCAGGGAGGTCGTGGACTATCTTCAGCCCACGACGATGTGTGAAGGTTATCCAGCCACAGCCGTATGATTGAGAATTGCATAGGCGGGCTCTAAATATATACCTAAAGGCAGTAAGTGTTGGTGGCACGGCCAAAACTTTACGCAGGATCAAAAACGCCACCATATAACCCCATGCGTTAGGGTATAATTCGGGCACTGAGACATTCAAAAAATCTAATACCTCCCTAAAAAATGGATGGAGAGGAAACCTAAGTCCTAACTCAAAAGAAGGAAAATATACGGCTATACAGTGTGGGGGAGGAAACCTAACGGTGTCATAATTCCCCGGGGTAATAATGTTGATATCATCTTTCAAACCCCATTTTTGAGAGATGGCTTCCCGACGCTTGTCTAAGTATCTCTTGGTTTGTAAATCTATGAAGTAGTTAAGGGGACCGCCGCTTGGAATGTAAAATGGAGGAGGAACCGGCGCTGCGCTCTCCCTTCCTGAGGACTCGGATGATCCTTCGATGTTTTCCATATCTACATACAATAACCCTTCTAGGTCAGGATTTATTCGCGGCAAGTAATTGGGGAAGAAAGCAACGCTCACTTCCCAATGAGCAGTTTTCATTATCTCTAGAGGGTATACAGGGGATACAGATGACTCATCCCCAGCCTTTATTGGTTCATAATGAGGGGTGATTCTCACCGAACTACTATCGTCCGAATCATTCATTAGCAACCACTCTTTATTAAAGCGTCTACATGCTACCAAAGGAATTTCCATCGGGTTAGCCGAGTTAATGTCGAAGTTAGCTATTGTCTCATGAGTAGCCGCGACATCCATATTAACGATAGTCATACAATAGTAGGCGAAACTTGTAAAGGATAATGACTAATTTCATAAAACTAATTCAACTTTAAACATTCAAGAACTTGAAGAACAGTTTGAAGAATAATTTGAAGAAATTCAAGAATTTGAAGAAAGATTTGAATACCTTGAAGAAATTTTGAAGATTTGTCAGAAGTTTGATGAAATTCTGTCAGAATCCTTGAAGATCTTCGAGAGAATTGTCAGAAATTTGAAGGGTTGAAGGTTGTCAGAGCGTTTCTCTCTACTTTCTCTTTCTAGCGATTTGAAGAAGTGAGGAAGTTAATGAAGGTTAGGTGAGAGGAAACTGTTCCAACAACCCTATTTATTGCAGAAATAAATGCTCAAACATCGAACCTAAACATCCCTTGAACGAAAAGTGGAATCCCAAACTAAAAACGGGAAGTCGATAAGTCGGACCCTCAATAAGGGGGCAAACGTCGAAGATTTGTCTAAGTATTCTTATCTATGTCCGTGAGGTCGACTAGTCGGACCCTCAATGAAGGGGAAATATTGAAATTTTTTCTAAGTATCAAATCTTGATTATGACTGGGGAGTCGATAAGTCGGACCCCAAAGATGGGAGAAAACGTCAACAAATTCTCTAAGCTATTAAATTTTCTCTTGAGGCCGTAGGGTCGATAAGTCGGACCCTGAATTACACCCCAAGAAACAGAAATTATTTCAAGTATCAGGGATGTCCGTATGATCGATAAGTCGGACTCCCAGGTGCCTCCAGTTATGGTGTACAGATTCTAAGTATGGGAGAAATTCTTCCATTTTTCCGTATAATCGAAGACATCGACCTATATGATCATTCCGCGTTCTAGAAGAACAAGGGGCTTATTAGAACAAGGAAAACGGTTCAAGTCTTTTTGTCTTCCCGCAAGATCGATAAGTCGGACTCCTCTGAGTCCCTCAGTGAAGAATAAAAATCTAAGTATAAATCTAAGCCGCGTCCTCAACACACGTGATTTATTGTCTGGCGAGTCAGCAAATTCATGCCGCGGTATGATACTTCCCAAGATTCCACGGCTTATAACACGCCAACAAGAAGAAAGGTAGAACAAAACCAGCATCTTATCCGAGAAGTCTATAAGTCGGACCCGCTTTGGTGGTGATCTTATTCAAAAAATATTCCAAGTCCCTGAAGTCCCGCAACTTCAGATTAAAATAATAATAAAAATTAATTATGGTGATGCCATCCGTGTGGTAGAGAAGTCAGACCCCCCTTGGAGGCTATTTCAATCCAAAACATTCTAAGTATTGGGGCTTCCGCGACATCAATAAAGCGTGAACCAGGATCCAGCCTCCGCATCTATATTCCTGCTGCTAAATAATATAGACGGAAAGGGATATTCCGCGGCTTGACTGACGTTATTTATTTTTCTTGAAGCATCTCTTGCGGTTATTTTGAAAAGGCCATAACTTTTTCGTTGCAACTCGGAATTCGGCATGTGAACAGTCGATTTAAAGCTCAGGAGTCTAATTTTTGGGATCCGCCTAAAGATCTGCCAAATGACGCTTACCGTTTCCGCACAAAGAAAGATACTTCGAGTCATCAGAGTTGTCTTTCTCATATCATCCTTCGTGCGTGGGGCTAAATGTCATGGTATCACCTACCTAATTTATTTATTTAAATTAGTAATGTCATTTTACCTTAATAACCTTTGACCTTTTGGATTGACCTTGACTTTTAGTCAATGGGCCTTTCCTGGATTCTCCCAACTCTTCAATTGGCCCATAAGCAAGTGACCCACACAAAACCCTAACTCCCTCCAGGAACGTAACCTCTAGATTCACCCAACTTTCCACTTCTCTCTCATTGCTTGATTCTCCTTCTTCCAAGGCTGATAACTGCCCACTACCGCCATGATAATCCACCTCTCTACAGAAATAACTTCCTTCTTCACCATTATAAAAAGAAGTGAACAGCTGAAAGGAAGGGATCATCTGAAAATAATCCTCTTAAGTATCCTTACTCATACTCCACTTCATTAGCCTACCCAAATTCCAGCAATATCAACCCCAACATCTTCTTGCATTCAGTTTATAATCATCTACTCAATAATCTCATATCAACGTTCTAACTTGAGCGTCGGAGGGGTTTTCGGGGAGATCACCCCCCCGGACAAGGCTAACGTGTTGTTTTACAGGAATTCAAGTCGCTTCCTTCCACGAATCGCCGCTCCTGATAACGCTTCCATTTACGGTATTTCAAGTATCTTCCACTTCCTCGTTTCATTATCGAAACTATATATATATATATATATATATATATATATATATATATATATATATATATATATATATATATATATATATATATATATATATATATATATATATATATATATATGGGCATGTTTTATGTGCTTAGCAATATTATCACCTTATATGGGGTACATGTTAGATGGAAAGAATTACGCGTCAACTTTTGTTTTTTTGTAATTCTTTATAATACGTTTTTTATTTTTATTTATTTTATTTTATTTATTTATTTATTTATTTTATTTTATTATTATTTTATTTTTTTATTTTTATTATTTATTTATTTATTATTTTATATTTATTTTTTACTTTTTATTTTTTTATTTTTTGACTTTTTTGAAATTTTTATATTATTAATTATTTATTTTATTATTATTATTTTATTTTTTTATATTTATTTATTTTTATTTTCATTTTTTACATTTCCAAATTTAATTTTTTATCATTTTTATTTTTTTTTTATTTTTTTAATTAATATTTTTAAATTTTTTAATTTATTTTTTTATTAATATTTTTTATTTACTTTTAATTTTTAATTTTTTAAATTCATTTGTTTTTATTACTTATTTATTTATTTATTTATTTATTTATTTATATTATTTTGATTTGATTTGATTTTTTTTTTTACTTTTTTAGTATTTTTTTAAATTTAATATCCTTTTTATAATTTTTTTTAGTTGTTCTTGACTATAAACTAGATCATCAAAATACGTACTCCTTATAAAAATGTATGTTCCCGAAAAACATAAAATTTTATTTTCAAAATTATCATACGTTTTCTGTTGGATCAATATGTGGTACGCAAATTTTCTTGAATGGTACATAATTATTATTAACCGATACATAATTATTTTTATTAGGTACGTATATATGTATCCTTAAAATAATAATATGTACCTCTGAAAAAATAATATGTACTACTTAAAAACATAGATGTACCCCTATTATAATAAGGAAAAATTATACCCTGAATAATACGAACTTTCACTGATTTTCCTACAATAATACGAACTTTCAATTAACCATGAATAATACGAACTTTAATACATATTTCCCGCTACCATACCTGACCGGTTCTTTACCTGGAGAAACGGTAAATTCCCCATTTCTTCATTATGCTAGCGGGAAATATGTATCAAAGTTCGTATTTTATTCATAGTTAATTGAAAGTTCGTATTATTGTAGGAAAATCAGTGAAAGTTCGTATTATTCAGGGTAATTTTTCTTACTTAGTTTTATCAGCCAAAAATTTTTTTTTAAGGAATGAGTAAGTTTACCGGTAACAGGTAAAATGGTATGCCAGCGGGAAATATGTATCAAAGTTCGTATTATTCATGGTTAATTGAAAGTTCGTATTATTGTAGGAAAATCAGTGAAAGTTCGTATTATTCAGGATAATTTTTCCTTATAATAATAATAATAATAATAATAATAATAATAATAATAATAATAATAATAATAATAATAATAATAATAATAATAAAATGTACCCCCTAAAATAATAAATATGTACACCTTAAAATAATTATATGTACCCTAAAATGCAAATAAATATGGCACATAATTATTCTTGAATGATACATATTTGTTCTTAATTGCTACATTAATATTTCTATGTTATATATATATGTACTCTCTATGAAAAAATATATGTACTTTTTATTATGCGTGAGTTCTTGTTTAATCTCATATGTTGGTAGATAGTCGAGAACAAAGTAAAAAAAAAAAAAGGTAAAAGGATAATAATAATAATAATAATAATAATAATAATAATAATAATAATAATAATAATAATAATAATAATAATAAATAAATAAATAAATAAATAAATAAAATAAATAAAAATAATAAGAAAAAAATTTTAAATAAAAAATAAAATAAAAAGAAAAAAAAAATAAAAAATAATAATAATGAAAGTAAAAAGTAAATAAATAAAATAAGAAAAAATAAAAATATAAAATATATAAAAATAAAAAATGGAAAAAAAGTAAAAGTAAAAAAGAAATAAAAAAAATAGAAAATAAAATAAAATAAAATAAAAATGAAAATAATAAAAAATAAATTCAAATAAAACATAAAAAAAAGATAAATAAACAATTAAAAAACTAAAATTAAAAAATAAATAAATTAAAATAATAATTATAAAAAAGTAAAAATATAAATAACCTAAAAATATAAATAAAAAATAAATAAAATAATAAATAAATAAATAAATAAATAAAATATTTTTAAAATAAAATATAAATAAAATAAATAAATAATTAAAAAAAGTAAAAATTAAATAGAAAAAGTAAAAAAAATTAAAAAATTAATAAAAAAATTAAAAAATTAAAAAAATAAAAGTAATAAAAAAATAAAGAATAAAATGAAAAACAGAAGTAAATATAAATAAATAAATAAAAATATAAAAAAATAGAAATTAAAAAATATATACAAAAAAAAAAAGAAAATAAAAGGATAAAAATGAACAATATCCTCTCCTTAACCCATCTAATTAAAATTAATCCTATCCATTCATTTTCTTTTAAAAAAATCAAATGGTAGATAATTTTGGGTTTTCATTTTTCACTCAAAAGAAATAGCTTTCGCATGTTCTTCTCTCTCTCTATATATATATATATATATATATATATATATATATATATATATATATATATATATATATATATATAAAATTAGTTGCGTGCTAAAGCCTTAATGTTTGATACTTTTGTAAATGATAGCTATGATATTTTTTTGCAAATTACAACCTTCAAAATAGCTTTTTGACTGGTATTTTGCAGTTCGATATAATTTTAACTGTTGCCCACTTTTTACCTTTGACTATGTTTTTTTGGTTTAAATTTTTTTTTTAGGTTATATATTTTTTTCTCCTTCCCTTGAATCCTTCCCACCTGCTAAGTTATACTATTCTTCAACATTCTCTTTGCCATAAAAACAACTCTTTTCCATTAAATCTAAGTAGTAAGTAGCTAATTCTGAATACTGTATATACAACAAACTAAATCAGTATTGCAATTTCAAAGGAATTCTTCATGAAAATCATAAATTTGAGAGCATCACATAACTACTTTTCTGTACATCTCCCATGGTTAACACATCCTATAAACCAACTGCACCCTGTAAAACAAAACAAACACTGTCAAATAAGGTTAAAAAATAAATAAATAAATAAATAAAAAGAGTAAAAGTAATAAGAAATATGTAGATGAGATGAAAACGTAAGTTAAAAGTGTAGATAAAATCGAAGAACATGACAAGCATGATCATTATGCTCTTCAAGTAAATAGCCTGGCTAAGATATGCTTCCTCTGTCCCATGAATTTGCAACACTTTATTTTCTCCATACCTTAAATTTGCAATGTCTCCTTTTATGAAATATCCCCATCACTTTTCAAATCTCATTGACACATTTTCACTTTTTATACCATTAACACAATCTAAATGTGTCATTTTTTCTGCAATTTCTAAATCTATGTCGTTGCGAATTCATAGAGATTGAGGGAGTACTACATTTCATTACCATTAGTCCATTACCAGCCCTAAATACTAATCAAACGGGTAGCAAAACTCATTCTCATTACCACCATTTATGACCAAATACCAAAAGGTACCTTTGAAGTATGATTGAAAAATTTTATACTCCCTTTGTTTCAGTGACTTGAATTGTGCATAACTAAAAATTATTTTAAGACTTAATATCTTTGATTGTGCATAACTAAAAATTATTAACAGTTGATCATCCTTGCGTTGAAACGAATCAAATAAAATCCTACTTGAGTATATTTTAATTTATAGATTAAGAAAAAGTAAAAATTAAGAACTGTGAATAGTGTCAAAAAACCAAATGGGACAAAGTCACTAAAACGGAAGGAGTAACATTTAAGAATCCAGAATCATGACAAACCTCTACAGTTTTAAGAAACATTTACCTCAGAATGGCTTTTTAGGCAATATTTCTTTAAAAAAATGCCTAAATGCAAGAATCCATGAGTAAAATCTTCCCTAATTAACATACTGCTACAATGTACTCAAGTCCTCAAGGAAATCTGCTGGTTCTTCTCCTCCTCTGATAATCTGAAATACATAATCTTCATAAATTACTACAACAAATAGAAAAGTACCACTGATGCAAAGCAACAAACATTGATCCAGGCTCCTTCCAATTAAGATTTTTTCTTTAATTTCTTCCATTTGATTGTTCACGATTACACTAATCATAATTCACCGCAGAAAAGTATTTGATATACTTACATGAAACTTATATCTGATCTTTTATACACACTAAGGGTATTGGGTTATGAAACTCATTCCATTACTTCGTGTTTGTTATAAGATTGGGTTAACCCAATCCTTTTTATAAAATAATGAATATCTCCAAATTGTTACTACTCATTTCTCACCAGAAACCAAATTCTTTGAGCAACCTTAGTATGAGACATATGGTGGCATGGGTCCAAAGTGGCTCTTTTTAACAACTAAAGTGGATGCTTTACGATCCAAAACGTCAATTTTAACATCAAAATGACATCTTAACATTAAATAATTGCAAGTGAATATTTTAAGTACGAAAGTTGATATTTAAATCATTTTAGTCGGGACTATTTAGCCCAGGACGGTGAGACCAATATAACACACTAAAGGATCCCTTTTAAAGAAAAAAGAGGATTTCATATAGCAATAGTCGTAAAAAATAGTTGGGGCCAATTACGTAGTATCTGTTAGTCAATAGACTACATTAAGACAGTAGCTAGCATATTTGTTTTGCAATTGAAGAGAATATAAATTTCGGGCATAAATTTAGGTGAACACATCAACAACAATGCCAAAAACTTAATTCCAACTATATGGGCTAACACATAGGAGAAAATTTTGCACTTTGGTTTGGTTCATAGACTAATAGTAGAAACATACGAATTATATTGGACGTGAATAGAGAAAGAAAAGAGATAGAACTGACATGATGAAAATAAAAGCTTTTGTGATGGAATGGAGTCAAGAAAAATGAATGTTAAGAGTGTCATCTTAACTGAAAATTGTGTTCACAGTTATTTCTGAGCAATAGGACAATATATTGAAGAACATGTTGAATGAATCATGATGAAACTATCTTCAGGTGAAGAAATCAACATATTGAACAAATAAATATTGATTTCAACAACAAAATAGTGCATTTAATGGAAAAATACATTGCATAATAACAAGATGGACCAGAAGACTATAAATTTGAGGGGCAGCAACTGGGGAATGGAGGATCAAAATATCCCAAAAAGAATTCAACATTCAGTGTGATTTCATTTCTTTCCTTCTATTTCAAAGTTTGTTTGACAGGCTTTATCATGTACAGCACTAACTCTCGAAACAAGAAACAAAGTTTGAAAGTCAGAAGAAGGTCCAACTCCTTGACATGCTTTGCTACACTAACCTGCAAAAATTTAAAGACCCCCCTCTTTCTAATGCAGGGTGCAATAACAGTATGGGTAGCTTATAAAAAGAAGTATGTCCTGCTCTCTGTTCTGTATTAAGCACTTGGTCCCATATCACCCATCCCCATGTCCTTATAGAGATACCGGGTACCCTATATTTAGATGACCTGGAACCCGATACAGCATCAAGAAATTAAAGGTTGAAAAAGGCAGCCTTGTGTATCTCACATCACTAAAAAAGATATACAAGGAAAAGAACTTTCCATTTATTGCTAATTTTGGGCAGTCCAAACCATCTTGACTGAAATATAGCATCAGATATTATTTCAAATACAGTATATGCTATCAAAGAAGATGGAGACCTATAGAGCTTTTGCACATTTTAGCAGCTTTATAAGAACTATCTTGGCATTGCTGTATAGACACCTATATAATGGATCAGTATATCTTGATTAAAAAGACTCAAGAGGGATGGACAACATTGAATATAATCACTTAATCCATTCAAATCTTTAATAAAGATGAAGATTAAATCATAGATTGACTCAAAGTCTCAAACCTAGCAAGAACCCACTTAGGAACAAGAAAGGTATTTCATGTAAATCTCATAGTAAGGTTTAGTACTCTTCAAAATATCAAAGTAATGCTGTAGAATACAGATAAATCAAATCAAATGAATATTTTAGGAGATTAGAAAGTCAAACAGTACTTTCTCTATTCTTTATAACTTCCAAAATTTCTCCAAAAAAAGTGAGCTTTGTAGGAGCAATGGTTCTATTAAAAAAATGGCGGAAGTTATGCATAATCTATACCAACTTTGACCTCTCTTTGAACCAAAGAAGACAAAAGAAAAGCATAATACATTAATACCTTGCATTTCAAAATAGCAGCCATGAAGTTTTAGAATATATTCTAGTATCATTATGAATTCACAAACTTAGTAAAGATTAGAAAGCTACAAGAAACATACCTTGATATTGGTATCCTCGGGGAGACCTATGCGAGACAGAACATCAGAACCAACTCGCGTCCAGTAAGCTAAGTCTACATCGCCTATGTTACTATTTTCATAAAGTTGACTTTGACCAATTTTGAAAGACTTGCCAACCCAAAGATAGATATCTATAACCTTGGTGGGGCATGGAGCTCTCCCTGGAGGCATGACAATATATGCCAAACTTGCATCAAGTTCACATGCTCCTGATACTGATACCTTCTTGAGATCAGGCAAGCGGTAAACAGAAGGTCCCCTATTATTACAGTTAGTTGAAGCTACTGTCACTACTCCTGCAGTTGACATAGAGTTCCCAATTAAACTATTACAAACACTTGCTACAGCACATTCATTTGTATGGGGGCTACTTCTGCCAGAAAATTTCTCAGTATCAGGATGTGTTTCGAGACGAGCATTCTTGCATTCTGCAATCATTCCACCCTTGTCTAGCTCAAATGAAAAACAGGAATTATCATTCATATTACACTCTTGCTTATCCACAAAGAACTCCTGGTGAGATTCTTGCGTCCTTCCATCACCAGCCCCAATCGGCAAAGTTAAGCACCGGGATAAGCTACCCCTTCGCTCTGCTAACGACAGAGGTGACCTTCTGGAAGGTACGTTGGTGGATCTCAAAGGATTCGCACCAAAGTTAACTTCAATGTATCCTGGATGGTTAGTATCATTTGACGGATTTTTAGAAGAGGAAAGAGACATATTTGAAAATGCGGATATTGATGATGACAGTGACAGTGGAGACTCCAAAGGAGACTCTGAGGAACACTTTGAGTTATTGCTAGAATCTGAGAAGATGGAATCTGGAGAAAGATGGGGTGATGAAAAAGATGATAATGACGGTGATGACAAAGAAGAAGGCGATGAGGATGATGAGGGTATTAAAGTAGCATCCGAAATACGTGAATTGCTGGAGACACAACTATCTCCATAAGTATTCAGCCTAACATCTGTATGAAGTTTATTCGTTATCAACTTGGGAGGTAAGACAAACTCCTTCATATGGCCAGAGGCAAATTTACGTCTCAACACACTCCAACTGTTCTCCCGGGCAGGCAAATGCGTTTCCAAGTCAGTCTCAGATGATGCCACCGCTGGCACAAAACCCCCCTTGATTGCCTTCTGAATTATCTCAAAATCCACATCATATGAGTCTACTTTCCTATCACCAGGTTGTTTCTTAGAATTCGCATGTTTTACACCATTCACGCATTTATCTGTCACTAAATCAGAGAAGATGTCCCAAAAGAAAGATGGCTCATCTCCTTCCTTGATTACATGGGCAGGCACCTGTACCCTTTCATATCGTACAATCTGAGACACAGCACCTCTTGCCTCCCTCTCCATTATAACTTCGCAGTTCTTACCCAGCCAAACATATATTGCTGAAGGCACTTGCACAATAAATGCACCTCTAGAATCAAAAGCGGACGGAAGTGGGTCGTTCAACATTTTTGGGACAAGATGTAACGGGTCATATGGGGAATGAGGGGCAATCCTGTATACCCTTAGTAATGAGCTTGGACTGAGAGGAAATGCATGAACTCTTTTTTGGCATTGCAGCAATTGGCAAGCAAAACCCATATTTGGGTCAGCAATACCCCTAGCTTCTTTCACATATTGAAATGCATCATCAAAGCTCTGACCCTCCCTCCACATTAGATATGCAATCACTAATGAGGTAGAACGAGAAACACCTTGACAACAATGAACAAAAACTTTTCCTTTCTGCTCCCGAACATCTTCAAAATAGTCAAAAACGTCGTAAAGTATGCTAGTAATATCTTCAGTAGGACTATCCTGGAGCCACAATGTTCTATACACAAAATCAGCTTTAAAATACTCTGGGCAAACAAAACCCACACAATTTAGCACATGAGTAATTCCATTCTTTTTCAGTATATCCCTATCTTTAGCAACGGCATCCCCTCCAAGATAGATGTGTTCAGCTACCTTAGAGCATTCTTTATCAAAGAATGCGATCTTATCTTTCTTAACAAAGCCCCCATTCCTATCTGAATTCGTCTGAATAACCGACATATCAAGCTTCAACCTTTCCCCACCCTTATTCATATCTCTACCACTAGGAGTAGGTGGTCCAGGCCACTCTCCAATATCATCTGAGCCAGCCTTAGGCCATTCATCCAAGCTCCTTCGAGCAATGGAAAGGGGCTGTAACGGGGGTAAACATGATCTAGCTTTACAATTTTGTTGGGAACGAGGAGTTAACGGAGCAGTAAACCTTCGCGCTTGGATACCATTGCTCCCCGCATTCCCATGTGGATCAACACCATCATTATCAGGGTTATGGGAGGCAGTTCTAGACGAAGACCAGGATGCCGACCTCCAAAATTTTTTGGGGGCGCTATTGCAAACTTCATATTGACCCCATGAAATAGTTTCATCCTCTTTACCCACCATGCCCACTTCCCTACCTAATTTATTTAACCCTAATTAAAAACTGTCCAGTTCTTGAACACTGTAAGCTTAAAAATTAAAATGCTAAACAGTCATTTAAGTACAAAGCTTATAATACTAAACCCACATCAGCTCAAACAAGTTACACATACCTTGATACCCAGTATGCAATCGAAATCAAATCTTTAGCCTGCAAAAACGCACTCAATTGAGTGAACATTTAATCACAAATCCTCATATTACAAATCAAGTAACGAATGCCCATAAAGAAAAAAGGGAAGCAAAATAAAACCCAGAAATCTTACATTGAAAATGAAAAATCATGAATGACAAGCCAGTAAAACAATAAATCAAAGCAAGTACTGGGTTTCTAGGGTTTCTCCAGAAAACAAAAAGAAAAAGGAAAGAAAGAAAAAGATTGGAAGTATGTGCTTAAATAAGTAAACAGTAAACACTAAGATTTAGAACTTACAGTGAAGGACAAGCGGCATGAACGAAAAAGGAAAGAGAAAATAGAGAATAGAGAGTGAAAGTGTGTACTAGCTTCACGAGAAAGACGGGAGAGAGAGAAGATGCAATAGCGAAAGAAGAAAGAAAACAAGTACTAGTCATTTTCAAGAGTGAGGGACAACGGTATTATTAAAATGCATAAACAATTTAGATTTCTTCCCCTTCTACATAGACTCGTCAACGGTCCTTATGGTGGGTTTCGCCTTATGGTGGGCTTCGCAATTGACGGTTAGATATTGGTTGTTAGTTTTTTTAGTTAACTTATTTGACCAGTTAAAAATATTGGTTATTTTTGTTAGCTTTTAAATTAGCTGAAAAGTTTATTGTTTATAAAGATATTTGGTAAATTTAGGTATTAGCTATTAGCTGTTAGCTGTTAGCTGTTTATTCGAGAAAAATTGGGTTAACAAGCCAAAAGCTAACAAAAAAAGTTAACTAAAATAGGCTTTTTATTTCACAAAAACTTGTTATGGTCGCCTCGTGCATGCGACCAAAAAAATTTTATACATGCCGAGTTTAAGCTTTAAAACACCTATTTCAAGACTTAAAAAGCCAAATCTAACACTTAAAACCCTACTTCGCCTCAATCTTCCTTTTCCAGAGGCTTAATTTAATTTTTAGATATTGACTTCAATCTTAAAACACTCATTCTACCACTTAAATGCTAACTTTAACTCTTAAAACCCATACTCCAACCCTTAATTTTATATTTTATTTATCTACTCCAACTGCAAAATATCCATTTCAAGATTTAGAAATTAGATTGTTTATTCAAATGGATTAATGTTTGTCAAATCCAAGACTTAAAATGCCTACTTTAAGGTTTAAAATGTCCAATTCGAGCTTTTAAATGGCAACTTCAAAATTATGAGTTAGACTTATGAAGGGTCACACTTATGCGGCTGCCTTTAGGAGATTTGCTATTTTTATTTTGGCTTAAAAGCCAAATTTTCAGCTATTTGGAAGTCAATTATTAAATACTTTTTTTAATTGTTTGACCAACCAATAAGCCAAAAGCCAAAAGTAAACCAAAAAACCAATGTAAAAACAACTACCAAACACCATCCATATTTTTTCAACTGAAATAATGAAAATTTCTCAAAATCAATGTTCATATCAACCCAAATTTTCAATTTACCTCCCCACATTATAATTTCTCAAAGTATTTGTTAATGTTTGGGACTCGAACTGAGTGTAGGACATGGGAAGAAGAATCAAAGGTGGGGCGAGTTCCAATAGCAAACACCGAGTCAGCGTTAGGCGGATAGAACGCAAGGATGAGTGTTGTTCCCTCGCTGAAATTAAAATGAACCAAAAGTCGAATCTATTTTCTAGAAATTGGGCAAAACACCAAGTCGGCGTTAATGTCCTGTTTTGTTGGGTTTTTGTTTTGAACCGAACGTCGAGTTTATGTCTTCTGGTTAGCACAAAAGTCAAATCTGCTATTTGTGCGTGTAGATGCTTATATTTTTTTCTTGAGTCATTTTTCGTCTTTTGTCTAACCTAATTTCTTCCTACATGAGGGGTTACTGTATAAACCCCTCATAAATTAGAATTAGGGTTTACAGGAGAGCAATTAGAGAAAAACAAAGTGATTCGACATTAAGACAGTTTCTTAAATTCATCTCTGTTTTCTAGTCTCCATTAATAGTGAAATAAAAGTTATCGATGCCAGGTGGACTTACCTATCACATTGATAGTGAAAAACGTTAAATTTTGTGGTATGTTTCTTATTGTTCTTGAATTCTTTATTGTTTTGGGTAATTGATGTAACAACAAAAGAAACTAGTAGACGAGCGTCTCTATGGGTGACCCACCAAATATCGGCGTCACTGGTCAGATAATGCACCGCTAGATCTACCCTCATATCCTCGGGAGTCTTCAGTATCGCGAATATCTTCTCCATCTCCTGGATCCAATCGTCTAGCCTAGTAGGAGGACCCTTGCCGTCATATTTCCTAGGGCTAACCTCTGAATACCCTCTGCCTGTGACGGCCCTAAATCGTGCCCAGAATTACCCTTTGAAGAACCGGCGTTAAGTGACTGAAGCACCTGCTGTTGTAGAAGCAGGTTTTGTTGTTGTTGTGTGTAGAACATCTTTAGCATTATCTCAAACTGTTCGACTGTGATGGCAGCCGGAACGACAGGTGTAGAGGTGTCGATAGGGTCAGATCGCGCATGAGAAGCCTATCCTCATGACTCTCGGAACGAGGCAGACGATTATCATCCATCTCTATACGTGCACAAACAAATAAAGAACATACGTCTTAACAATAGTAAATAACTTGATGAAGATACACACAAACATAAGCGTATTAAACACCATAAAACGATAATTGGATTAAATGTCCGCTTCACGATATCCCATCAACTAACTTCTACCCAATCTCTAACTTCACACCTAATGTCTTTTATGTTCCTCGCATTGGTCCTATAACTTTATTACCTATCCCAAAGGTCCTCGATTCACGTTTCAGCTCTGATATCCACTGTAACAACCCGACTTACCATTGACAGAGTAAACAGGGTCATCACGGCGATTACTTCCCAAGAAAACTCAAATCTCAATTCCAAAACATGTGCAAATGAGTCTTTAGTTCTAAAACATAGCTAAATCAGATAATTCTCAATCCAAGCATTTATCTAAGTCATAAAGAAATCATACAATTCACTTTAAGTCCAATATAACCAACACAACCAAGTCTAATATACACTTAAGCATAATCCTAATACAAAACTACAAATTCCCATGTGCTCAGCTCAATATGACATCCTTGGAACTCTAATCAACTCTGCTAACCCATCGTTTCCGACCGGATCCGATTTGTACACAAACTAAAAGATGGAAGCAACAGAGGGTCAGATTAAACTGAATGAGAAGTAACAATCTAAAACAATAAAACATAATTGTTCAAAACAGAAGTTAAAAAAAAAATAACATCAGTTTCCTAGATCTATGTGCGCACAGGGAGTCTTGTAGCAGGAGCGGCACTCTCGATACATAATTAACATTAATAATTATACTTACGATAAATAATGCGGAAGTGTAAAACGACGAACTGTTAAAAATCATTTAAACTAAAACTGTTCAAAACATAAGTTAAAAACAAAATCTTACAACTGAGAAAATATAAAATAAGTTTTGCTTAAATACGTTAAAAAAACATAAGTATAATATAGTCATCAAAGTCATCAAGTAAAATCAATGCAGCTAAGTCCTCAATAGAATAATTAAAGTTGCGGCCTGGATCGAAACCTGAGCTAAATTTTCCTGCAAAATACTGTCATCCATATTACGGATGACAGCCGATTAAATCGGTTAGCGATAAAGCCGAGTACAATATTCTCAAAAAGTTTATGATGCGATAGTTAAATCATGCTTATAAAATAATCATCAAGCACAATATAGAAGGTTATTTTTCATTATTGACCTTTATTAAGCTATCAAGTTACATTTTCAATACTTGCAGAAGTTCATTACTGCTACTAAATACTTGGTAACCTTAATGCTTATTTAATCAAGTTCAATTAAACCTCATAACTTTACCATCATAGCACATCACAAGATCACAACAATAATGAAAACTGATACATTTAAGGGTTTGGTTAGGTGAGGACCGTAGTCCTAAACCCTAACTATGGTGGGAGTCGTCACCCCTCTCAATACTGTTATACTCGAGACTTCACAGGATGGGTTTTTCTCGAACCCCCTGTCTGACACCGCATTTTACGTGTCGGCTAACACGGATGCCGGGATTTTACATGCCGGTCCATGGTTCGACGTTTCCTTACTATTAGGGTCATACAATCAATATCATGCAATATCAAACAAGACTCTAAACCGAAATAGTTTACATTCATATAAGTCAAACTTCCACTAGTCAAAATTTTGACAATTTTACCCTTTTAATAGAAACAAATTACTAGTATCTAATAAATTAATATTAATTAAATAACAAATTTTTGTAGCTATACTAAGATTCCTGAGGCTATACTAAGTTATTATTATGTCATAAATAATCATAAAAGTCAACGGTAATATTTCTAAGTACTTAATAACGTATTTTATCAAATAACCAGTAAAATAGTAAAACGGATCAATCATAACTATAAAAAACATTATCCGACAAATTATTAAGGGTCCAAAATCTAAATGAAATGAGTTTTCAA
>NC_080062.1:21118267-21128267 GCF_026212465.1 Amaranthus tricolor | reverse complement strand
TTGGTAGTATATAGACGTTTTAATAAAGAGGGGTTGCTAATAAATGATTCGGACAATAGTATTTCGGTGAGAATCACCCCTCATTGCGAATCAATAAAGGCCGGGGATGAGTCATCTGTATCCCCCATATACACACCAAAGATAATGAAAACTGCTCCTTGGGAAGTGAGCATTGCTTTCTTCCCCAATTACTTGTCGCGAATAGATCCTGACCTGGAACGGTTGTTGTATGTAGATATGGAAAAGATCGAAGGAACCTCCGAGTCCTCAGGAAGGGAAAGTGCAGCGCCAATTCCTCCTCCATTTTACATCCCCAATGGCGGGCCCCTCAATTACTTCATAGATTTACAAACCAAGAGAGATTTGGACAAACAACGGGACGTCATCTCTCTAAAATGGGGTTTGAAGGATGATATCAACATTATCACTCTGGGGAATTATGACACCGTTAGGTTTCCCCTACCACATTGTATAGCAGTATACTTTCCTTCTTTTGAACTAGGACTTAGCTTTCCTCTTCACCCCTTCTTCAAGAAAATATTAGATTTTTTGAATATCTCAGTCCCCGAGTTATACCCCAATGCATGGGGTTGTATGGTGGCGTTTTTGATTTTATGTAAAGTTTTGGCCGTGCCACCAACACTTACAGCCTTTAGATATATATTTAGAGCCCGGTTATGTAACTCCCAATATCATGGCTGTGGGTGGATAGCCTTTACACATCGTCGTGGGCTGAAGATAGTCCACGACCTCCCTGATAACCAGAAAGGGTATAGGACGAAGTTCGCCTCTTTGTACAGTTCTGGGGGGTGGAATGTCAAGACTTCTTTTGATATCAAACCCCATCTTTCGGGTTTCAATAACGGGATCCCGCAATGTTCCTTTACGGACGCGGTGATCATAGAGTATGCAAAGATGGACGTCCAATTGGGGAGGAAACCCATGAACGTCCAGCTCAACTAGATATCGGGTCGTTTTGAGTTGGAGAATGAGAACCTCCTCTCAGCATTCGGCATCAGCTTGGCTATTGATCAGAGTAAGAATCGTCGGCTTTCTTCTTTTTTATTACGTCACTATTTGCTTCTAACTCTTGTATTTCCAGCGGTCGCGAAGGAGAACTTGAAGGCTAAAAATCCGGACCTGATGAAGAAATTTAGCGTGATGCGATTCGCTCAGAAGGCTAACCAATGAGCCGCGGAGAAACCCTTGCCTCTCCCTCCGAAGGTATATATTCATTTGTTTTAGCGAGCCGGAGGATTATGTTGACTTTTTCTCTTGTAGGACTCGACAACGGTGGAGAAAGGGCTGGACGAGGTGCCTTGCGAAGGGGAGGCCCTCCGGCTCCTCGAGGAGAGGAAGAGAACTCATATTCCTGATGAATCTAAGAGGGTGATCCGTCCTAAGATGAAGGAAGTGAAGAAGAGTGGGAAGGGGAGGAAGAGAAAGAGAGACTCTTCTTCCCACGGGGAGAGCACAACAAAAAGGGCCTCCCTGGACACCATACGGACTGCCATACCTCTACAGGCAAGGTCGGCGGAAGGGGAGACGTCAATTCCCCCGGGTGAGGTGCCCCTCTCCCACAAGGGCAAGGAGAAGGCGAGGGAGTCATCAACGGCCCCAGAACCGCGGATTGAGGAGTTGTATCGTCGCAGGGAAGTCTTACCCTTCCAGCACGATACCTTCTTCAACGAACTGGGTCATAAGGGTATGATCACCCGCTTTAATAGGGCGACATCCCAACTGATCAGCAGGAAGGACATTGATCATCTGGAGTCCCTGCCCCCTATCGACAGGGTTCGCCAAGTCCAGGCTTCTGCGGCTGAGGTATGACATTATATTTTGTTGCTCAGTTGAATGGGAAGACTGGATAATTTTCTGACTTGATTTCTTTTTGGGCAGACATTCTTGAGGTTATCATTCGAGTTGAATCTCAGCCGTCAGAGTGCCGCGGACAGGGAGACCCTGGCGGCCCTAACCTCTCACTGTAATGAACAGGAGGAGGAGCTTAAAAGGCTGAGGGAGGATCTTGAGGAGCTGCCGTGCTTAAAAGAAAAACTGGCTAAGTGTGTCGAACTAAAGGAACGCTTAGTCAGAACAGAACAATGGCGAGAGAAGGCCAGGAAGCAGCTGGAGGAGACCGTCGATAGTTTAGACGCGGCTTCAAACCTGTCTGCCACCCTCGGCCATGAAATTGGGCACCTGATGGACATTCACGCCAGGCTGGTTCGACAAAATCAGTCACTCTTGCATCAGGTGTCGGACGATCTGGTTAAATTCCAAACCTTGTTATCCGCGGCAAGAATATATAAGCTTCGCTCGGAGAGGAGATCACGGATAGCATGGGATTGGTTGACCTCAGATGAGCCTGAGGCGTCAAGTTTCTTGGGAGATCTGACGGCGGAGATGGTGGGTGCCGGTTCCGTGATTAGTGACGAGAAGTACCGTCTGGCTGTCGTGGAGTTAGGCGTGGACTTCGATTCTCTCAAACGAACGGCTAATCAAAAGGGGGACGAAGCTTTGACCAATTTAGCTCCGATTTTAGAGCGGGAGTCCGCGGTGCTGGTCGACCCCAACTGGGATGTGGAGGAGGAGAGAGTCTGGTTGGAAAAAGTTGATGATAGAGTTGAAAAGTAGGCTTTGTGCCTCGAGTTGGATAAGCTAGCCCTATCTCCTCCTTCGGCCTCGGATGTCCCAGAAAACTTGGCGCTCTCTAAACTGGAGAGTTTGTGCTTGGATTTGTCAAATCTACTTATTGATGAAGGGAAGAACCTCCAAGGCTTATCCAAGGATCTATCTGAGATCGAGGTGGAGCCGTTTAACATTAAAGAGTTCATAAGCTTCACCCCGAGTCTTGGCGAGGGGATGGCCAGGTCTCCACAGCTGCCACCTCAAGATCCAGAAGGGGATGTCGACGCCTTCCTTAACGATGTTTAATTATTTTCTCAAAGTTTGTATTTGTGGCGTTTATCAATCGAACTTGTAATTTGAATTGACATATATTTTTGAGCCGAATCATTTTGATATTTTCTGTACATATTTTTTGATCAGTGATTCTCTTTGATTTCAAGACTTTTTGCTATGAATGTTTGAAGTTTTTCTGATTCTAACTCACAAGCCGCGATTTCTTTTGACCAAAAAATGGGGAATGATGCGGCAAACTTACTTAGAACGATTTTGATCATTGGATCCCTCTCCAAGGGTTCGACTTGTGGATGTTGCTAATATCTGCCGGATTAATAGAAAGCATTGATTTTAAATTGGATAAATTTTGATCTTGGGACCCCAGTTTAGGGGTCCGACTTGTCGATGTCACTGATGGCGGAATTTTACTTGGAACAATTTTGATCGTTGGACCCCTCTCGAGGCGTCCGATTTGTGGATGTCACTAATTCGCGATGACTTAAAATAAATTTGATTTTGGGAACTCTCTCAAGGGGTCCGACTTATAAACATTACTGATTTTAATGAGATTTGAAAAAATAATAGAGGAAGTAGAATATAACCGAATACTTGTGAATGTTGGAGCTGGATAATCTGAAAATGGAACTTCTGATATATTGAAAATGATAACACTGAGAAAATGCAAATGATAATGCGACTATGCCGCGGGATAAAACTAATGATTGATGAAACTAATGATTGGCCTCTTGCGAATCTTATTAAATGAAGTACTTCTTCAAGTGATCTCCATTCCATGGACGGGGTAATTTCTTTCCCTTCATGTCTTCCAGTTCGAACGTCTCGGGTTTGATGACACGGATAACTTTGAACGGGCCATCCTAGTTGGCTCCTAGTTTTCCTTTATCTACGATTTTTCCCGTGGCCTCAACTTTGCGGAGGACGAAGTCGCCAACTTGAATGCGTTTAGTTTTGACGTGTCGGTTGAAGCTGCAAATCATCTTCTGTTTTTGGGCCATGGACCTTAACAATGCATTCCCCCGTGTTTCTGGAAGCAGATCTAAGTTTGCCCTTTTTTCTTGTTCATTCTCGCTGTGTGAGTAGTAGGTGACCCTTGTGGAAGGTATACCTATCTCTACTGGAAGCACGGCTTCGGACCCGTATTATACAAAGGAAAATGGGGTATGTCCTGTTGTCTCTTTTACGGTTGTTCGACTTGCCCATAGGATGCCGAGTAGTTCTTCATCCCAAGTACCTTTGACCCCCTCTATTTTCTTTTTGATGCCATTCAAAATCTCCTTATTTGCTGATTCGACTTGGCCATTGGTTTGTGGTCGAGATACTGAGCTGAATCGGATTTGAATGTTGAACCTGTCGCAGCACTCCATTGTGTTCTTACTGAAAAATTGTCTCCCATTGTCAGTGATGATCACACGAGGGATTCCGTATCTCGTGATGATATTTCGCCAGATGAATTGATAGACTTGCTTGTCTGTGATTGAGCTAAGGGCCTCTGCTTCCACGTACTTGGTGAAGTAATCAATAGCCACAATAATGAATTTGCGTTGTCCCTTCGCCGGTGGAAAGGGGCTAAGGAGAACTATACCCCACTTGTCCAAAGGCAGGACGGCTTGCATGGCGGACAAGTAGTTAGAGGGCTTCCTTCCTATCGTTGAATGGTACTGACATTCGAGGCATCGTTTGATCAGTGCATCCGCGTCAATCCTGAGCGAGGGTCAATAATATCCGCTTCTGAGGACTTTGCCAATGACAGTTCGTACTCCCTGATGTATTCCGCATCCACCTTCGTGTATTTCGCGAAGGATGTAGTTTCTTTCTTCAGGAGAAACACACTTTAAAAGGGGATGGGTATATGATTTTTTTTATAGAGCGTGCCTTCGTAGAGATCGAACCATCTGGCATTCTTTTGAGGCGCTTTAACCTGATTCTCGTCTTGGGGGAGCGTCTGATCGAACCATCTCGGCTTGTGCATTTTGGGATCTTGGGATGTGGATCAATGTGAATTTGTCGAATTTGTTGACAAATTCTCTTACTTGTTGCAAGTACATCTTCATGCTATCATCCTTGGCTTTGAATTCCCCGTTCACTTGTCCGATTATTAGTTGGGAGTCAGAGAAAGTGGATAATACTTTAGCCCCTACCTAATAGCAGATTTTGAGCCCCATGAGTAATGCTTCGTATTCTGCCTCATTGTTGAAGGCCGCGAACTCGAATCTGACCGCTCTTTCCATACGGACCCCGGCGGAAGATACAATCAGAAGCCCGGCTCCACTTGCTGATTGTGTTGAGCACCCATCTACATACAAGCTCCATTCTTGATTGGGTTTAGGATAATGAGGGATAGTGCCCTCGGCAATAAAGTCAGCAAGGGCTTGGGCTTTGATTGCTGTCCGTGGCTCATATTCAATGCCGAAATCTGCAAGTTGATTAGCCCAATCAGTGATGCGACTCGATTTGTTTTTCCCTTCCAGAATCTTTTTTAAAGGTTGGCTGGTCCGAACGATGATCTGGTGGGATTGGAAGCACGGTTTCAATTTTCTGCTCGCCATTACGATTGCAAATAAGACCTTCTCTACTTCGCTATAGTTTCCCTCTGAGCCTCAGAATGCATGGCTCACATAGTATATTGGGAGTTACTTATTTTCTCTTTCCGCGACTAGTACTCCCGACAACGAGTATTCGGAGATAGAGACGTATAGGACTAGCTTTTCCCCGTTAATGGGTGAAACTAGTTTCGACAAAGAGGACAAGTGCTCTTTTAACTGGCGGAAGGATTCTTCAGCTTCTCTTGTCCATTCGAACTTGTTTTGTTTGATTGTTTTGAAGAAGGGTGAACATTTGTCCGCGGACTAAGATAGAAATCTCCCTAAGGCGGCCACACATCCCGTTAGCTTTTGGACTTCTTTCAGGGATGTGGGGCACTTCATATCTTGAATGGCCCGAATCTTGTCAGGATTTGCTTCAATGCCTCGCTCGTCTACCAGAAAGCCGAGACACTTTCCTCCAGTGATCCCAAACACACATTTGTCTGGATTAAGTCGCATTTGGTGTCTCCGGAGGGTTGTGAATGTTTCGCGGAGGTCCGCGGCATGTTCAGACGCTTGCTTGCTTTTTGTAATCATGTCGTCCACGTATACCTCTAAGTTTCAGCCTATTTGAGATTGGAAGACCTTATTGACCATTCTCGGATAAGTTGCTCCGGCATTCTTTAGCCCAAAGGGCATGACTTTGTAGCAGTATACTCCAGCATTTGTAATGAATGCCGTATGTGGCTGGTCTTCTATGGCTAATGGGATTTGATGGTAGCCAGCGTTAGCATCCATGAAGCTTAATAGGGCGTGGCCTGCCATTGAATCCACCAATTGATCTATCTTGGGGAGAGGATAATCGTCTTTCGGGCACGCCTTATTCAAATCTGTAAAATCAATGCACATCCTCCACTTCCCATTCGACTTCTTAACGAGAACAACGTTGGAGAGCCAATCAGCGTATTTGTATTCTCTGATGAATCCGGCTTTCAGCAATTTCTCCACCTCTTCTTTTGCGGCCTCTATTCGCTCTTTCCCTTGATGTCGCAGCTTTTGCTTCACGGGTTTGTAGACTGGTTTTATGTCAAGTTTTTGGCACATGACACTTGTAGGGATACCAGGCATTTCTTCCGTGGAAAAAGTGAAGACGTCGCGGAACTCGGCGATGGTGGCCATGATATCCTGCTTGACCATGCCAGGAAGATTTTTCCCTATCTTGATGTGCTTTCCTTCAAACATGTCTACCTCCTCGTATCGTTCTACGAAGTGAGGCTTTTCGTGCGTGTTAGGGTTCTCCAGATACACACTCATGACAGTTGGGGAATCTTCTTCTCTCTCTCTTTTGGAGGGGGTGACAGAAGCTCCTCGCTTTAAGGTGTTGATGAGGCATTGGCGTGCCATCACCTGATCCCCTTTGAGGATACCCACTTGTCCATCATCCCGCTCGAATTGTAGCAAGAGTTGATGAGGAAAGATTACGGCTTTGATCTTGTTGATGAGTGGAAGCCCCATGATGGCGTTGTAGGGGAATGTGAGATCCACCACCGTGAATCGTATGGGCACGGTTCCGCTTCCGTCTCTCTCCCCTACCCGCACGGGGAGAATGATCGTTCCTAGTGGAATGACCTGACTTCCCCCAAAGCCGATCAAGGGTTTATCGAGCGGTTGTAAGTGCTTTTCTTCGAACTTCATTTTTATCAGGCATTCCATCGTTATAAGATCAGTACCCTCTTGACTTTCATTTGCCCAATTTTGAGGGTAACCACTAGAGGGTCATTATGTGATTGTTGCAGTGTTTGGGAGGTAGTGGCATCGAACCTCATGGTCGGTCCGCTTGATGTGGCTTTTGGAGGTCCTTTTAGCAAAGTGTGGACGCTATCTCTTGCGGCGCGGATGGTAGGATATTATTCAGTGTATCCTCCAAAAATCATGTTGATAGTTCCTTGTGTGTTGGAACTTTCACGCCTGGCCTCATCCCTCTTGGGGGATCTATGTCTTTGATTCCACGGCCTCTTTTCCGCTTCTCTTCTTGCGTCATAGTCCTTCCGGTTGATGAACCTTGACAGCTTTCCCTCATCAGCCAGTTGATGTAGGATACGTTTGAGTTCGCGACATTGGGCCAAAGTGTGGCCGTGTTCTTTGTGGTAATCGCACCACAGATTGTAGTTACGTCGATCGGAGGGGGTGGTAGTAGGAGTTGGAGTTGGCAACTCATCCCGGACTGCGAAGAATATGTCCTTCCTGTTCCGATTGAACATCGGGTCGTTACCTCCATCTAGCAAATTCCGCGACCTAGACTCCCCTTCAGCGACATATACATGTCGGGATCGTGGAGGTCCCATGTCTGATGAAGGTTCACGACGCGGCATGTAGTTTCTATCCCTCCTTGATGAATGTTCCTCTCTGTTCCTTGAGGAATGATTGGAGGATATTGGGTCCTTCTTTGCTGACCTTCGTTTTTTGGGGTCATGTGCCTGGCATATCTCGGAGGCCGTGACATAGCTTTGACATTGCTTCATGGCCTCTGCGTATGTCTTCACTTGACTCTCGACCAACTGGAACTTCAGCCTTTGAGCCTTCATTCCATTGATCAGGGCGTTTAATGCGACCGATTCTTCCAAATCAGTTACTTCCAGCACCGCCTCGTGGAACTTCTTTAAATATGACGATATGGATTCTCCTTCCAATTGCGTTATGCTGAGCAATTGGAAGTTTGATTTCTTCTGTCTTCTGGATGTACAAAGTGACCCAGGAATTTGCCTTCTAGTTGGGCAAAGTTGTGGATTCTTCCCCCTGGAAGGGAGGTATACCACGTCAAAGCTACTCCAGTAAGAGTAGTTGGGAAGAATTTGCACCACAATGATGGATTAGTGGTGTACAGCAGCATCAGGTTCTTGTAGGCCATCAGGTGTTCCTCTGGGCAGGATGTTCCATCGAAGGCCGCCATGTTTGGGATGTTTATTTTCCCAGGGTTGGGAGTATTCAGTATCTCCGGAGCCAGCGGGGATATTATTGGTATGAGATCTTTGGGAAGGCTACTCTTGTCGGCCTCATTCCGCGGCATAATGACGGGACTGATGGGACGGCTAGATCCCGCGAGTTGTGCCTTCTTCCTTTCTTCCCTCCTCTTATCCACCAGCGATTGAACGCTTTCGGACGCCCTTTGCTTCTTGCTTTCTAGGTAGGTACGGGCGTCTCGAGAGGCGTTTTTAGATTCGTCATCTCGCGGGTCACTCCGGTTGAGACTTGTATGAGTCCTTGATCTCTTCCGCCTTTTCTTATTGCGTCTACTAGAATGTGACATCCTCGAGTTCCCATCTTGAGATTCATGCGATTTTGGTATCTCTTGATGGGGTTCGATTCGTTCTCGCAGATTTTTTATCTGGTCCGCCATGTCTTGCAATACTTGCTGTTGAGGAGGGTTATTGTTATTCATGACAGCGCGGAGTTGTTCGGAAAAAGCGGCAGTGAGGTTTCGTGCTAGCATGTCTAGATCACGACGAGTCACGGCTTGATTATTAGCGTGACCTGCTGAAGTGTCTGTATCTGTGCTGTGCACGGTTGCGGTTTGTATTGGATTTCTCTTGGGAGCCATAGCTTTTTGTTATGGTCCCCACAAACGGCGCCAAACTGTTTTGGTTATGAAACGAGGAAGTGGAAAACACTTGAAATACTGTAAGTGGAAGCGTTATCAGGAGCGGCGATTCGTGGAAGGAACCGACTTAAATTCCTGCAACACAACACGTTAGCCTTGTCCGGGGGGTGATCTCTCGAAAAATCCCTCTGACGCTCAAGTGAGAACGGGGATGTGAGATTAATGAATAAATGATTATAGATTGCATGTAAGAGCAGAGATGTGGGGGTTTAGATTACTTGTATATGGGTAGGCTAATGAAATGGAATGTGAGTAAGGATATTAAGAGGGTTATTCTTAGATAATCCTTTCCTTTCTGATGGTGGTCTCTATTTATAGTGGTGGAAAGGAAGTAATATTTCAGAGGAGGTTGATTATCATGCGTGATAGTGGGCAGTTATCAGCACCAAAGAAGGAGAAATGAGCAATTAAGGGTAGTTGCACAAAGGAAAGTTGGGTAAATCTGGAGGTAACCTCCCAGGGTAAGTTAGGGTATTTTGAGGATTACTGGCTCATGGGCCAATTAAGGAGGTTGGAGAATTCAGAAAAAGCTCATTGACCAAAAGTCAAAGTCAATACGAAAGGTCAAAAGTTATTAAGGTAATATGAAATTTAATAATTCAAATAAATAAGTAAATTAAATAAGTGATACCATAACATATATATATATATATATATATATATATATATATATATATATATATATATATATATATATATATATATATATATATATATATGTATATATATATATATATGTATATATATATATATATATATGTATATATATATATATATATATATATATATATATGTATATATATATATATATATATGTATATATATATATATATATATATATATATATATATATATATATATATATATATATATATATATATATATATATATATATATA